>NC_048232.1:89804058-89819711 GCF_002007445.2 Ailuropoda melanoleuca | reverse complement strand
CTGTCTGCGCTCCAGAAACCAACACGGGGAACGCCAAGGCCCACAAGCAGTGGGGGATAGAGCAGGGCCACCTGGCCCTTGGGGAATGCCACACACACCCTGGGGACGGCGTGAAGCCTGAGGACACAGGGCCGCCTCGCTGGTCCTCCCAGGGACTCCCGAGCTCATTGGTTGCTGTAATCACTGCTGATCGTTACTTAGGAAGGACTGACGAGCTGTATCTTGGCATCACAGAGGGGCAGACTGGAGCTCAGAGGGGTTAGGAAACTTGCCAAGGTCGCACAGCTGAGGAGTGACCACGAGGGGAGCTGAACTGTGGTCACCCCGACCGGAGCACCACGTGCTCTGTAGTCCGAGGGGCCCGCCAACCAGCTCCCACGGCCAGAAGAGCGGAGCAGCCAGGACATGGCGGAAGGAAAAAGGGAGACTTGGCTCAAGGAAGGGCCCAGGACAGCGTCTGCAGGCAGCCCCGCGGGCCCGTGCCCGGTGGGGTCGCCCGTGGCGGGGCCCTGAGGGAAGGTGCCGGCCCTCTCTGCGCCTCACTTTCCCACCTGCCACATGAGTGACAGCATGACAGGGCGGGGCCGGGGAGGACCGGGCAGACGGGTGTGGACATCAGCTCGCCGCCTGTCTACGCTCTTCACGGCCCCTCGTGCTCAACAGCGGACAGGTTGCCTCACGCACGATGCTGAATGTCGCACATGGCGGTGGCCAGCCCCACGGCAGCCCTGCGGTTGGGGTGGGGCCACACCTTATGACCAGCGCCGGGGCCCACCGGGGACGACGGCGCAGCAACCCCCCCACACTGGGGCAGACGACGCTCCCCGCATGTTGTGTAAGAGCCCTCTGCTTGAAGTCCACAGGGTGACTTGTCCATTTCAAAAGCTGCACCAAGACAGCGCTCCCTGATTCTACCACAGAGCCCCGTCCGCGCAGACACAGCGTGTGGCCGGCACTGACCTCCGGCCAGAGAGCCCCATCTGCACGCGGTCCTGCAGGACGGGTGACCTGGGCCACCTGAGATCTGAGGGCTGGCGCCAGGTGGGTGGGGGGCCCTGCAGCCCCCTCACACGGAGGACACACTCGAGGGGCCATCTGTGCAAGGTGCATCCATGGAGACCATGGGGTCCACACAGTGGTGGCTGCACTGACCATACCCCGGAGCGAGGCTGGAGTGGAGCCCAGCCGCAGGACAGCCCACCCCAGACGGGGGTCAGGAAGAGAGCAGGCTCCCCTGGTCTCACACTGCAGCTCCTCCCGCCCCCCAGCTCTGTGGCCCCGCGGATGCCCCCCTCACACCGCACCTCGACCCGACCTGGCTCCTGCTGATGGCTGGGCATTCTCGCTGTTTGTGCACCCACGGCACTGCTGCTGTAAACACACCTTTCCTCCCTTCGTTTGAATTATTTTCTCAAGACAGATTTCTGGGACAGAATTACAGATCAAGGGTCTGAGCGTTTCCGTGGCCCTGGGCGTGACCCGCCACACTGTGCATGGAATGAATTCGACCCCGGGGCCCAGCCCCCGCCACGTGTCTGCAGACGCCTGTCTCTCCCACGGGAGCCCTGACCACGTCCTGCACTTGGCGTGTGTCAACGGGAGAGAGGGTCACAGGGCAGCTTCCGATGCCCTTGGGGCTGCATAAATCCCTCCCCCGTTTATCCGGACCTGCTGTGGAAGTTGGTGCAGTTAAGCACAGAGCAGCGTCCAGTGATCTGAGAATCACACACGAGAAACAGCGGTCCCGGGGCTCCTCGGAGGGCGTGGTCACTCCGTCACTGCAGGGACCCAGGACTACAGGGATGGGGGCGGTCTCGGTGGGGGCCACCCCTCCAACCCCATCAGCACCTGAGTGGCACCTTATCCCAGCCCTGCGTTGTCCCATGACAGGAAGCCTCTGGGGGGTAAATGAGGGTCTGGGGTCCCGGGGCTCCCATCGCAGGGGGCTACCAGACGACCTGCGCGCACCCAGTCCCCGGGGGGCCTCCAGGTCCGACCGCGGGCGCTGGGCCGCTCCTGCTCTAGACACCTGCAGACCCTCACAAGGATCTCCAACAGAGAGGCAGGGGAAGCTGCAGACACCCGTGTCTGTCTGTCTGTCTGTCTACTGCAAAGCCTCCAAACACTCCCCAGTCCGACTCCATTTCCAGTAATTGCAAAGTGCCGCGTGTCTGCACCGCCTGGGTTGGTGGGGTGCACTGTGCTGACCTCGTCACAAGGGAGAGGATTCACTTCATCCCTCAGCCTTCCCCCACCATCAGGCTGTGGCCGACGCCCAAGAACTGGGTAAATAAAATCGCCTCCCATGGCCCCGAAATATGCCTCAGGTCTTTGCCTCGAGCGGGTCTCCGCCAGTGTCGGCTGCGGCTGACAGCGGGGGTGGGAGCAATGACTCACAGGAACCCCGGCCGCCCACCTGACGTCCCTGCTCAGAGCTCGGTGAGGGTCCCCAGGGCAGCCAGGACGGTGAGCACCCTGGGGAGGGGGGTGCCCAAAGGATCCCCCGAAGCCTTGGCTGCCCAGGGAGGAGTAGCCGGGGTGGTGGGAGGGATAGAAGCCTGTGAGCTGGGCTCAAGTCGGGAGCCCAGAGCTGCAGAGTGTGGCCGCCCCTGGTCCAGCTCCCAGTCTGAGGCCCATCTGGCTGTAGGCGGACATCAGCCCAGCCTCAGGGCGTGAGGGCACGGCGCCCTTGCTGGGTCGAGTTGGAAAAGGTGAGAGAGGACACCGGATTAACAGAGAGTGTCCTGGGCAGGGGACGTGGCCCCACCGGGCAATCCTAAGTCCTTTAAGCAAGAGCACCTGGTCCAGGTGACGGGTGAAGGGCTCGCTGTCTATGGCACGTGGGGAGTGCACGAAGGAGGGCCGCGGGGTGCTGGGGATGGGAACAGGTTGTCACCATCACCCAGAGAGGATGAGGTCAGCAGAAGGGCGGCTGGAACACAGACCAGGGCATATGGGAGGAAACCAGGAGGGGAGGGAAGGGGTCAGGGAGAGACCACGTGCAGGGCCTCATGCAGGGCCTGGCCCTCCTCCCAGCTTTCCAGAATCTTCTGTGACCTGGGCCAGGCTGGGTGCCCCTGTAAACGCACCCATCGTTTCCATCAGCGGGTGCCTGAGAGCAGGGGCCTCTGGTGGGTCACTGCCTGTCCGCGCTCACCGCTGCGTGGGGCCCCATTTCCCCGGCCCTCGCTCAAGACAGGCACGGAGGTGAAGCCAAAATCATCACGGGAAGAGGTGCATCCGTACGTCCGCAACCTAGTTCACAAAGTGTCCTGCAGACTCCACCCCACTGGGTCCTCAAGGGGTCACGGCAGGAAGAGTGCTGGCTGAGCAAGGTGAGGCCGCCCCCGCGTGAGCCCACGAGCCTGCAGGAGCAGCTGGCCTCGCCTGGGGGTGGGGCCTGGCCCGAGTGTCCGACCTGCTCCGGTCTCCTTGGTTACAGTAGCCGGAGGAGCTCGGCCACCAGAGCCCATGCAAAACGAAACATCTCGGATGCACAGCTTGGTTGCTCACAGGCAAGTGCCGCTGGCTGCCTTCCCTGCCTCCTCACGCACAGTCGCACAGTCGTAGGGCCAAATGCAGGAGGCCCAGGAGCTCCGGCCCGGAAAAACCCATCGGGAAAGCAAGGGGGATGGGAGCCGCCACAGCTCGGCCTCCAGGACCTCTGAGCTCAGGTGGGCACTTGGCCTTCTGGGCAGAGAGGGCCACAATCACTCACTCAACCTCCACCGAGTGTCCCCAGCCTCAGAGACACAGGCCTGAGCTTGGGAGCTTGGAGCCAGGAATCCAACAACAGGTTCCACTAGGGAAAGCCCTGGCTGTGGGATGTCCACAGGAGGCCCTGGGGCCAGCTGGGAGGGCTTCCTGGAAGAGGCGAGGTTCAGGGAAAAGGGAGAGAAGGCACTGCAGGCAGAGGGAGGGGCGCATAGGGAAGACCCCAGGTGGGTGTGTGGTCACTGCAGTGAGCTTGGGGCATCACAGACGCAGAGGACGCTCCGTTGTGTTCAGAGAGCTCCAGAGGCCACTGGAGAGGATGCTGCCATTGGGGTAGGGGCAACACGCTGGGTGAGCAGGCCCTCCGTGCAGCTTGGCTACCCACCAGGGTCTTAGAAGGGCCGTGGTCCTCCAGGCCTTGCAGGGAGGTGGGCAAGGGTCTGAAGGCTCGCAGTCTATTAGCCAGAACCCCACTCTGGCCCCCCCAACCTGTCAAACCCAACTTGGACCCTCAGGCAGCATTTTCTGGAACGTGCTGCCCATTGTAGGTGGGTCCTCTGAGGGGTTCAAGCATACTCAGTTAGCAGCCGGTCAAGGGCTCAGCCAGCCCAGGCTCATTCCCTGAGGACTGGGTGTGGGGGAGGCGAGGGCCATGCCCAGGAGCCCTGGCTGGGAGCCCCCACTTTGTCAGAGAGAAAGGGGCTTGTATGGTCAGCTTGCCCGGCCTGCCAGCCCAGGGACAAGAGCACTGATACAGCATCTGCGGGGCCAAGAGGAGGGGCGCCCCCCACACCGACCCCAGCTCCCCATCCAGTGAGGCCCGTCTCTGGAGATGCGGGCAAAGGCACCGTCCCCCTGAGGGCAGCACCAGACAAAAGTCCCGTGGTGCCGGGAGGCTAGCTTCCGGACGGATGGCGGCTCCCCAGGAGCGTCTCGCAGGCAGGGTGATTTCTCCCGGGATACTCCTGCACCCCGGCCCTGTGGCCTGGAGGGATGGGAGCCCAGGGCACGGAGGACCCTGCCAGTGACAACGGGAAGCATCTAGCTGGACAGGCTCTGAGCGCTGAGCACCTCTGTGAGCATGGGTCCCAGGAGGGACACCGAGGGTGGGGGTGGGAAGGACCCGCAGCAAAGCCACATGCCGGCCAGTGCACAGTCAGGCAGGACACACCCACAACCGTGTCTACAGTCAGGACACACTGCTTCCCAGGAGCTGGTGATGTCAGGTCTCCTTTTAGCCCCACACACTAGGAAGGCAAGCAGGGAGCTCTGACCCCTGGAGCAGCCTGGGGGTCGCATGGCTCCCAGGCCTGCTTGCTCAAGGTCACGGTCTCCGAGGGGAGCGAGGGCCTCGGCCTGCATGAGGCTGGCCCTCCACACGCCCGGGTCTGCCAGGCAGGACGGCTCTCCCCCCGGCTACCCAGCGTCAATTCCTTTAATCACTCAGAAGAAAAATCTGCAAAACCCAGATTACATATTAAAATTAGACAAAATTTTCTTTCTACAACTTATAGACAGCATAATTTAGTGAGAACAGTCTCAATAATTATTTTTTCCTTAAATAGTTACGGTAGAATGTATTAATTTTCAAGATGGTTTTCTGATTAGCGTGACTCATTAGCCGCCTAGGAACTATCGCCCAGCGCTCAGGAGTGGAAGCCTTGCTTTGTGATGAGTGTACTGTAACCACACCAGCAGAAAACACTCCACATTTGGGTAATCAAATTAGATTGAGAAGAAGGGGGAAAAAACGCAGTTGTCATGAGCTGGCTGTTTCATTATTTCATTAGGATCAAGAAATGTAAGTAGAAGGGAAAAAAAAAAACACTCCAATCATTTTTCTTGGGCAAATTCCCACGAATCCACAGGAGCCACTATACAGGGAGGACAAGAGGGGTTGCAATCTCGGAGAGGAAAGCGTCTTCCCCCGGCTCCAGGAAGCAGAGAGGTTCCTGCTGGTGGAGCCACTCCTGGAGCCTCATGGTGTGGGGACGGCCCCCCAGTCCTTCACTCGGAGATGGGACATCCCTTCACTGAGAGAGGCCATCTCTGCGTTAGTCTCTGGGGAAGCAGGGGGGCAACCACAGAGGTGTGGCCCTGCCTGTACGGGAGAGACCCAGGCCACTGCAAGGACACACTGAGGCCAAGGACACGGGCTGCTTCCTCGGGCGAGGCAGTGTCCTGCTAGCACTCGGACTTCCCTACTCATGGAGATTTCACTCACTGTGGAGCCCGCAAAGTGTTGAGAAAGCCATCCTCTGTCCATCCATCCATCCATCCCTCCAACCACCCACCTCCCCACCCATCATCCAGGTACCCATCTCCCCACCCACTCATCCATCCCTCATCCCTCTATTCATCCATCCACCCATCATCCAAGTACACACCCACCCATCCATCTATCCAGCCATCACCCATCTATCCACCATCTGTATGTCCATCCATCCATCCGTCTGTCCACCTGCCCACCCAAACCTTTGGTGTGCTGAGCACCATGAACCCCTGAACTTGCTTTCCTTCCCTCAATGGTCAGAGATGTGTGGTAGCCTTAGACAGGGTCATGCCTGCTGGAAGGGCCGATGAACCCACCCCTCAGGGATGCCTCCTCTCCTGTCCTCTGGAGCGAGCTTCAGAAGGAAAAAGGGGAGTCTGACTTCCCCAGCCGAGTGGGCCACACCCCGTCTCCGTCTGACTCCGCAGCAGGCGTGGCCTGTGTGCTGTCCAGACCAGACTCCCAGCCCCTCCCTCCTCTGAGCTTGTCCTGCAGTCCACAAGGAAGGTCCGTGGGCAGTGATGGAGGGAGCGGGGGCAGACCACGGGTTCCACAGCTTCTGCCTGTGGCTCCTTCGGCCTGGCTGGGAGTGGAACTGAGCGGAAGCACCGGGTTCACCTGTGGAGGTGCAGACGCGGGGCCCACGCGGAGCTGACGCGGGACAGACAGGCTGATGTGGGGGCTGATGCGGGGCAGGTGTGGGGCACAGGGGTTGGGGTTTCTACTCTAATGGGGGGAAACCGTCCCGTGTCCATGAAACCAGAGACCCCAGCGGCTCCTGGAACATTTCCTCCAGGCCCAACCTCTCCATCTTCCAACAGCCCTGCCCTCTCCAGCCAGGTGCGGTCCTGAGACCATGTGGCCTGACCACCTGGGGGACCCTCACCTGTCCCTGCCGCAGGGATGCCCTGGGGGCCTTACACTGACTGGTTAGGACGCTCCAGAGACACAGCTGTCCCCTCTGGGGCGCAGGGCCGGAGTCCCCAGTGCCCAGAGCTCTGAGCAGGAAATGGTGCCACATTTCTGAACCTTCCTTAAGTCACACCCTGAGACAAGAAGGCTGTTCGCGCGGAACAGTTACCGGAGAGTTCCCAGAGCCCACCCTGCTTTACCCAGGAAGGCAGGTGGCGGAAGGTTTCTCCAGCCGACACCCCTGTTTCTGTGTTCAACGCTGCCCGTTTCCAGGTCGCTCTGAACCCAGCTGCCTGGCCGCAGGAAGCCCCGTGGCTCGCTGGCCCACAGGCACCCCTGCCCCCGCAGACACCCACAAGGGGCCACGTCCTGGTGCCCTTCCCGGGAAAGTAACTGCTGCTTTCAAGAATCTATTCCAGGATGAGGAGAATCACGGCCCCTGGAAAAATGAGAAAATCGAGGGAAAGTCTGACACTCTGTGGTTATTTGAAACGTGTGATACAGAGCCCTAATGCAGCAGGTTGGCCCGGCTTGCGGAGTGGGGGCCCGGGGCGGATGCCTCAGTCCTGGCTGTAGGCACGGGTCAGGGTGTGGGCCTGGACCGGACCCCAGGCCCAGCTCTGCAAACAGCCTCATGGCCTCACCTCCTAGATGGCAGCGGTGGCATCGGGTTGGTCCAGACCGAAGGAACCTCTGCAGGTCCAGCCCCTGGCCTGGGGGGTGCACGGGGGCCTGCGACCCGTTCTCTCCACCGCCAGCCTCCCCTCTGTGAGCGTATCCCCCTCAACTCTCAAGCAGCACTCTCGCTGGTCTCTGCAAGCTGCTGGGACAGGCCCGAGGCGCGTGGCACATGCCAGCTCACATCTGCGCCCGGCCGAGCTCGCCGGCCCACCAGGAGGGTCGGTCCCGGATTACGCCAGCCATGGTGCAACTCCACTGAAGTTATGTAAGTCGGAGAGCCCGAAGGGAAGGGGGCCAGTCGTCACTCCCCTAAACCACTAGCCGCACGTCACAGAAAGATCCTGCCGAGGACTCAGGTGTGGACGAGGCAGCCGTGAGAGGTCAGGGCGTCGCGCCGGTCCCTCCGTGACACCGGCACTGGTCCCCGAGGCCGTGACTCTGGTCCCGACACACAGGAGAGAGCTGCGGTGGGAGCACCGATGCACAGACCACACCCCAACCCAAGCCCCCCGACGTGTCCCCACGCACAACACTCACACGGGAGACTTTGTGGTGGTTTTCCTGACCCCCGGCCAGGTCATCGGGAGCCACAGGTGGTCCCGACAGCGTGCGGTCTTCAGAGGACACGGAACACACAGCAAGGAAGGAGCGGCCCCAGGCGGCACCCGGCGCAGAGACGCAGCGGGTTGCAAGGCCGCCGGCCCTCCCAGCCAGCGCCTGGTCCGGGTGCAGCCTCGGGGTCCAGCGCTTCTCACGAACTGGGCATCGCAGCTCCACACGGCGGGTGTAGTAACAGGCGCCCGGGAGGGGAAGCCACTGGCTCCACAGGTCACGTCTGTCATCCTGAAGCCAGACCGTGGCAGAGCTGGGGCTCCCGCAGGCTGTGGTCTCAGGAACCCAGGCCGCTGGACACGTCAGGAGGACAGCACTGGGCAGGTGACACTGTCCCCAGAGACTGGGACCAAGGGGGAAACTGAGGGCTGCTCTGGGAGCCACGGTCACGTCCTGGAAGTTCTGAGGGATGCTGGGGCCATCTCCGTGCCTGGGGCGGGGGTGGGGAGCCACGGCCTGGAGCTGGGCCTCCTCCTGAGTCTACACACAGACCAGGTCCGAGGTCAGGATGAGAAGGAGACACATGGGGATAGGGAACAACCTCCAATTCCCCGAGGAGCACGGCCGCACGGCGAGCTCAGGTGAGCGGTCGGCCAGACCACCTGCGAGGGAGTTCGCACAGCGGGCACTCATTCCGTGGTGCTGTCGGATGAAGACAAAGCAGGTGGACGTGGACAGGTTGGAAGGGGACACCACTGGAGTGCTGTGTGCAGATCCCAGGGCCCAGGCTGTGCCAAGGGGACACCTCCAGCAGTGGCCACGTGGGGCCCTTGGAGGGGCAGGAGCCAGGGCTGCCACGGAGGAGCAAACTCGTGGCCCAGGTGCCCCGTGGGTAGTGCCAGGATGGAACCGCTGGGAAGAGGTGGGGCCAGGGCACCTCGTGAGACAGACATCATGTGCCAGGGTCCTGGGGCCACCATGACAGAGTGCCCCATGCCGATGGCCCAGAACAACAGGAACTTACTCTCCACGGGTCTGGAATGGCAAATCTGAGACCAAGGTGTGGGCAGGGCGGGCTCCCCGAAGGCTACGGGGGCGGGGGCTCCTCTGTGTCTCTTCCAGCTTCCGGTGGGGCTGGCATCCTCAGCCTTCCTTGTTCCTCAACCGCCTGTCTAATCTCTCCTCCGCCGTCCTGCAGCCTCCTCCCTGTGTGTCCCCACCTTCACAGGGTGCTTCTCTCTTCTTACAAAGATGAAGGGGCCCAGCCTAACCCAGTTCTCCGCAAGCCCGCATGACCAGGTCACGAACTCCAGTTAATCTCTCTGGTGAATTTAACCCCCCAGTCACCCTTCCTGAGGCTCCGAGCACAGAGCGCAGTGCAAGCCATGTGCCAAAAGCCACGTGCCACATTCTGTATCCGACGTCCAGTAAAAGGCCCGTGGCTTCTGGAAAGTAGACTGAACTGTGTGCGAAGTTGCTCAGAATCCAAGATCAGATCTGCCGGTGTTTGATCAGGCCTACGTGGGAGAGGCTGTGTTTGGACAACACTCCGGGACCCACCGTGTTTGCGAAACAGATAGCCGACTCCAAACCAAATCAAGCAACGTGATGTGCATCTAATCCTGGGATTGGAGGCGAGTGTGTATATTGGAAGCTGCTTGCCTGGGTTTCGGACTTTACGCAGCTCGATTAAGCAGAGCTCAGGATCTCCCGATCACCTGTCTGCTCACTGCTGTGATGCCCGTGGGTTCTGAGAGTCTCCGAACTGGGAGTGAACTAAGTTCTGGATGGTCGGTGCGGTTTCCTTGGTGATGGCTTGATCCACGGTCACCCTACCTCACCAAAACTGCGCACCCAGGCTGGCCCGGAGGGGACTGTGCTGGCCTCACCGATTTTCTTGCCGAGAGGCCCGCACGATGGACCCTGCGCCGAGGTGTCTGGAAGGCTCTGCCCGTGTCCTGGGCCGGGCACGTCGGAGAGGAAGGGCCCCAGAGACCAGACACGCGCTCCCAATGGCAGCTTCCACGGACCCTAAGACCATCTGCTCGCGGGTCTGAGCCTGCGTGGAAGCGCGGGGCAGTGCACCCCTGCCCCACACTCTGACCACAGAGGAGGGCTGACTCAACTCCATGTGCCCCCGACGTCCCGTGGCCCGTGTTGCTGCCGCACGCAGCGAGATGAGCCTGGGGTAACGGATTCCTCCCCAGCTGGCCTGCGGTCCCTGCAAGGTGAGGGCCACGCCGGCTGCAACAGAGCCCCGGAGGACCTCGGTGTGCGTAGCCAGAAACTGCCAGCCTGGGGTGGCTGCTGAGCCAGGGCCCAGCCACGGTGGGGCCTTCCCTGGGGCGGCGTCTGTCCCACATGGCCCTTGCTCCCTGCTCACGGGGGGCTGCTTTCCTTACTGGCAGGGGCAGCCCTGCCCACCTCCGCCCGGGGCCCCCTCACCCTCCCTGCCCACCTCGGGCCACCGAGGACTTGAATGGGGATCCGGTGTGCGAGGACGCAGGCAGGCAGGGGGGCAGGGGAGGCACTGCGTGCAGAAGGCGGAAGCTGAGCCTTTGCGCGTCCTTCCCTTGCTCTGCTCGGAGAATCAGCCACGGCTGGCGGCCACGTGGGCCTTCGGGCTGACGGCTCTCCTGCCTGGCACCCAAGAGCCACAAACTTGGGAATATTCACAGCTCTGCCTGCACCAAAGGCAGGAGCCCGGGTCTGCGGTAAAGCCGGCGGATCCGCCACAAGAGGAGTGACGTCCTGCCCCCTGTGCACACGGCGTCTGGACATGGCTCATTCTTGTGGCAGAGGCCAGCAGACTCCAGCAGCCTCCATGACTCCATGATGGCAAAGTCCTCTGGGTCTATGAGGGGAAACTGAGGGCCTGGGGTCCGCTCAAGGCCATCTGTGAGAAAGGGGCAGGGCAGGGGTGGCGGGGGGCATTCCCCACATGCACGGTCCGCACTGGGGGGCAGGCAGGGGCGGGCTGGGGCCCCAGGGCAGGGGCTGCACTCACGGACGTCTCACTTTCTTAGTGATTTCCTCAGTGCTGTTCCTGAAGACGGGGACAAGAGACCTCCCTGTGACGCCACAGCTCAGAGACAACCTTCGGACCCTTGAGGGGGGTCTCTGGGCTCCTCCTTCTCGGCTTGCTCCCCACGTTATCAGGATACACAAACCTACCTGCTGCTTTTCACTGTTCTTTTTTTTTTTTTTTTTAAGATTTATTTATTTACCTGACAGAGACAGTCAGCGAGAGAGGGAACACAAGCAGGGGGAGTGGGAGAGGAAAGCAGGCTCATAGCGGAGGAGCCCGATGCTGGGCTCGATCCCAAAACTCCAGGATCACGCCCTGAGCCGAAGGCAGACGCTTAACGACTGAGCCACCCAGGCGCCCCACTTTTCACTGTTCTTTCTTTCCTTTCCAAAAGTTCAAGCCTGTGTGTTGTTTCCCACATCATGACACTTCGTTCCAGCACGTTTTCACCATGTCCAGGGTTCGACGCCATGTGTGCTGGAAGGCCCTGGATTGTCCTGGGACCAAGACCACCAGGCCCCTTGCCCGCTGGCCCCCATCCCTGCACATCCCCCAACACTGACAGCAGAACAAAAGCACGGTTTGCAAACTGCGATTTGGTCCAAGAAGCCTCGGCCCCGGGTGTTCTCAGCCCAGCTCTTGGTCCCCAGAGCCAGCAACCCTTTGTGCCACGGTCTTCATGAGCCTACAAAGCCCCTGGGTACACACCTGGGCACTGGGGTCCGAGCCCCATGGATGGGGCAGACCAGGGACGAGGGCAGGAAGATGGCCCGGGAAGAGTCCTGGCAAACAGACTGGAGCCGTGGTTCCACACGCGGCCGAGAAGGTCTGCCACACAGCCCGTGCTCCGGGGCAGCGCATCCCGGACTCTCCACCATCCCCTCAGTCTCCCGTGTGCGCTGTTCCACTCCTGATAAATTTCAGTGAAAGTAGGACTTTCCAAAGTCATAAGAGCAGTTTTCTTTGGAGTCAAAAAAATTCTCCCAACCTCTTTTTCAAGCTACATCGTCCTCCACTGTCCAAATTACCTGCTGTAAATATTGAGTATTTCACGCTGGTTTTAACGATCAGCATTAAGACAAAGCGGACGATGGCATCGGGGCCAAGGCAGGCAGCGGGCCTGTGGGAGGGAGAGCAGTTTCCCACGAACCAAGTCTCCAGGAACCAGCAGGTGCACGAAGGCCCGGGAACCAGCTGAGAAATTAGCAAAGAACAAGGTGTGCGTGCAGTCGAGGGACAGGGGACGGAGATTTGTGGGACGGACGTCTGTGCCACGGCCGAGGCTGATAAACTCCGTGTGATGATATGTCCCCTCTGGTCCCTGACGCAGGCGTTCCACCCACTTGACAGATGAGAAAATGACTCAGAGAGGTTGAGGGGTTGCTCTGAAGACACACAGCCACTAGCTAACTACAAGACACACAGAACCCCAAAGCTGATGGCTGCACATGCTGGGCTGCTCCCCGGAACCACATGGCGCGGGTCTCGGACCAAGGAGCTACGTCCACGTCAAGGTGAGGCCCGTTCCCGGGGCAGCGCCTGGGGGGAGCTGTTTGCTCTCCGCCCCAGTGGTGCGTCGGGGAGCACACGGCCATCCCGGAGGTCACGGCTCTCCTGTGCTTCTGCCGAACACGGCTGTCAAGAGCGTGATTTAGGAAGTGTTCGAGCGGCCCGTGCTGTCCTCCCAGGCCGGCTACGTCCTGGAATACAAAAGATCCTCCGGTATTTCCTAATAAATGCCTGGGGGTGATGTTTCCCTCTGGCCTCCTAATTTNTCGAGCGGCCCGTGCTGTCCTCCCGGGCCGGCTACGTCCTGGAATACAAAAGATCCTCCGGTATTTCCTAATAAATGCCTGGGGGTGATGTTTCCCTCTGGCCTCCTAATTTATGGGTGATGAGCAACGACAGTTTGACTTAACAAGGTTTAGGATTTTGATTCAAACAGATAAGTTAGTACCAACTGTCCGGCCTTTGGAAATGGTGCTTCCCTGCCATATTTATGACACAGAATATAGTCACCAGAGGCCCGTAAAGCCTGCGCGAGAGACGCAGCCGTTAATCACGGTCCCCATCATGTAAAATCGCCCTCATCCAACACACGGGCTGCTCTCCGGCCGTCAGCGCCGTGACAAAACGCCTCGGCCCAGCAATTTCCCACATCCTGATGAGACGGCAGATTTGCAGGGCTGCGACCTGGTGGCTCGGAACTCCGCCCCGTGCCACCAGGAGCTTCGACCTTGGGCTCTACTCTGCCGGCCCAGCCCGGCCCCCCGAGTCTCATGCAGGGTCCGGCCGGGGTGCGTTCTCGGGGTCTGCAGATGGAAGCCCGGCTACATTGAACACGGCCTCAAGCACCTTCAGTGGCCTGTCCTCCCAGCAACCCTCCAGCAAGGCCTTCCTTGAAGAGAGCATTCCACCCACCCCCCCAAAACCAGACAGTAGCGACCCCTGCCGAGGAAGAACGGCCTCGATGCAGAGGTTGTCACAAACACTGCATTTATGTACCATGAACACCACAACTAAGGACGGCCGTCCCACCAAGGGCACAGGCCTTTAGCAGCCAATTACGGGATTACAGGCAGCGGGCGCCTGCCCCTTGAGCAGACCCGGGTCGCAGAGCGTGGTCAGGAGGGGACGCCCGCGCCACCCCATCTGGAGGACGTCAATGCGTCGCCCGAGGTCAGAGCCCACGCTCTGTGCTCTCCATGCCATCCCAAGTCTCTGTGATTCGCAAGGGTATGGACAGTGGGCGGGAGATGCCGCCAGGCCGGAGCCCACAGGGGACGCACCAGAGGTCACGTCTTTCCATTCCCGACTAACTGAACGGAGAGGCAGCAGGCAGCCCGGCCCTGGGGTCTGCGCCATCTGGGTCCAAGGCCTGGGCTTGGGAATCTGGCAGCAGGGGCAGGTCGGTGCGGACTCTCTCCTCCAGGAGGCCTGAGCCGGGGACAGCCGGTGACAGCCATGTCAGGTGTGGGCCCCTCCCCTGCTAGGATGCACCTCAAGGGATGGCCCACGGTCCTTCCGCAGAGGCACATCTGGCTGGGCTCCAAGTGGGGACCCGGGGTTCCTACGGCCTGACTGGGTCTTGGGTTCGGTGCAGACAGGGCCAGGTGTGCTAACATGGGGGTCCTCCCTTCTTCTTGGGGGCTCTGGAGACGGATCAAGCCCTATTCCAAGCACCTGGTCTGTTCTCTCATCTCGATTAGCCAGGGAAGACTGACGCCCCGGCCTCCCTCCTGCGGCCTCGCTGGGCCAGAGGGTGCAAGTCAGGGCAGCAGATGCCGTGGTGGGGCCGTGAGCTGGAGAACGGGCAGCCCACCTGCACACCACGCGGAGCTCTCAGCAGGAACTCTGCGGCCCCGACCACCACAAGCTGATTGCTTTTGTCAGCAGTCAGAACATAAGAGAAATTGAATTAAACGGGTGTCAAGTTATAATGCAGTGTGGGCATTCTGGGAGCATCGGAATTCAAGCAAAGCCCGCAAGATAAATAAACATCAACGGGAGAGCGCCCGCTCAATAGCCGGGCACGGTATTAACGTTGAAGACACTTTACTAATATGCGATACCCACGTCGGAGCCCATCAGGCCACAGGCACACCAAGATCACAGCTACGGCTTTGTCAGGAAATGTAACGTAATGTAATGATGTCGTTATAAGTTTCCAGTCCTTTCCCGAGTCGGCCACCTGACTCGGAGCCGCCGTCCCTCTCACTGCAGTACACACTCCCTCATTGCGGGCTGAACACGGAGGAACAATCACGCCACTGGGCAAAAGTAGCCAGCCCGGCCAGGCCTGGTTCTCGTGCACAAGCAGGCCCACTTGGACCCCAGAGCGCTGGCTGCTGGAGAGGGTGGCCCGGGACCCTCCCCCCACCAAGCTCCTCACACAGGGACTGTTTCCCATCCCCACCCTGGGATGCCCCAGCTGAAGGTAGGCAGGAAGCAGGGGTCTGCCCTGCCTGCCCTCTGCGCCCCCAGTCCTCTGGGGTTCATGTTTGGGCTTCCCCATCAGGATAGCCAGTGGGGATGGAAGCATCTGGAGACTGAGCTCCCCCAGGCATTTCTGCAGTAGGAGCGGACTGCTCTGGGGGACGTGGGGGCAAGCAGCCCAGGTGCTGTTTTCAAGGCTTGACCTCGCCCCTCAGGTCACTGGCGGCCCCTCTGTAGGGTCCCTGGATGCCCCAGGTCACCCCGTTCATGGGCGTCTGGCACCAGCTCCGCCTGCACGACCCCCATGCCGAGGCCCCCCAGCAAGGCCACCGGAATCAGCAGCTCACCTGACACCGGCTACTCCATGGGGGTGGGAGTCTGGGAGGGTGGCCTGCTCTCGGGGGCGCTCACCCAGGCTGGCTCCCGGCCTCCCGCCTCCCCGGCTGCCTGGCGTGAAGGGGCAGACAGGAAACAGAAGCAGGAGCGGACTCCGTGCAGCCTCTCTGGTGACCTTGAGGAGGAAGGTACCAGCCGCAGGCATGGACCCCAGTGCCCGTC
>NC_048232.1:89779042-89797371 GCF_002007445.2 Ailuropoda melanoleuca | reverse complement strand
CGGCTACGTCCTGGAATACAAAAGATCCTCCGGTATTTCCTAATAAATGCCTGGGGGTGATGTTTCCCTCTGGCCTCCTAATTTATGGGTGATGAGCAACGACAGTTTGACTTAACAAGGTTTAGGATTTTGATTCAAACAGATAAGTTAGTACCAACTGTCCGGCCTTTGGAAATGGTGCTTCCCTGCCATATTTATGACACAGAATATAGTCACCAGAGGCCCGTAAAGCCTGCGCGAGAGACGCAGCCGTTAATCACGGTCCCCATCATGTAAAATCGCCCTCATCCAACACACGGGCTGCTCTCCGGCCGTCAGCGCCGTGACAAAACGCCTCGGCCCAGCAATTTCCCACATCCTGATGAGACGGCAGATTTGCAGGGCTGCGACCTGGTGGCTCGGAACTCCGCCCCGTGCCACCAGGAGCTTCGACCTTGGGCTCTACTCTGCCGGCCCAGCCCGGCCCCCCGAGTCTCATGCAGGGTCCGGCCGGGGTGCGTTCTCGGGGTCTGCAGATGGAAGCCCGGCTACATTGAACACGGCCTCAAGCACCTTCAGTGGCCTGTCCTCCCAGCAACCCTCCAGCAAGGCCTTCCTTGAAGAGAGCATTCCACCCACCCCCCCAAAACCAGACAGTAGCGACCCCTGCCGAGGAAGAACGGCCTCGATGCAGAGGTTGTCACAAACACTGCATTTATGTACCGTGAACACCACAACTAAGGACGGCCGTCCCACCAAGGGCACAGGCCTTTAGCAGCCAATTACGGGATTACAGGCAGCGGGCGCCTGCCCCTTGAGCAGACCCGGGTCGCAGAGCGTGGTCAGGAGGGGACGCCCGCGCCACCCCATCTGGAGGACGTCAATGCGTCGCCCGAGGTCAGAGCCCACGCTCTGTGCTCTCCATGCCATCCCAAGTCTCTGTGATTCGCAAGGGTATGGACAGTGGGCGGGAGATGCCGCCAGGCCGGAGCCCACAGGGGACGCACCAGAGGTCACGTCTTTCCATTCCCGACTAACTGAACGGAGAGGCAGCAGGCAGCCCGGCCCTGGTGTCTGCGCCATCTGGGTCCAAGGCCTGGGCTTGGGAATCTGGCAGCAGGGGCAGGTCGGTGCGGACTCTCTCCTCCAGGAGGCCTGAGCCGGGGACAGCCGGTGACAGCCATGTCAGGTGTGGGCCCCTCCCCTGCTAGGATGCACCTCAAGGGATGGCCCACGGTCCTTCCGCAGAGGCACATCTGGCTGGGCTCCAAGTGGGGACCCGGGGTTCCTACGGCCTGACTGGGTCTTGGGTTCGGTGCAGACAGGGCCAGGTGTGCTAACATGGGGGTCCTCCCTTCTTCTTGGGGGCTCTGGAGACGGATCAAAGCCCTATTCCAAGCACCTGGTCTGTTCTCTCATCTCGATTAGCCAGGGAAGACTGACGCCCCGGCCTCCCTCCTGCGGCCTCGCTGGGCCAGAGGGTGCAAGTCAGGGCAGCAGATGCCGTGGTGGGGCCGTGAGCTGGAGAACGGGCAGCCCACCTGCACACCACGCGGAGCTCTCAGCAGGAACTCTGCGGCCCCGACCACCACAAGCTGATTGCTTTTGTCAGCAGTCAGAACATAAGAGAAATTGAATTAAACGGGTGTCAAGTTATAATGCAGTGTGGGCATTCTGGGAGCATCGGAATTCAAGCAAAGCCCGCAAGATAAATAAACATCAACGGGAGAGCGCCCGCTCAATAGCCGGGCACGGTATTAACGTTGAAGACACTTTACTAATATGCGATACCCACGTCGGAGCCCATCAGGCCACAGGCACACCAAGATCACAGCTACGGCTTTGTCAGGAAATGTAACGTAATGTAATGATGTCGTTATAAGTTTCCAGTCCTTTCCCGAGTCGGCCACCTGACTCGGAGCCGCCGTCCCTCTCACTGCAGTACACACTCCCTCATTGCGGGCTGAACACGGAGGAACAATCACGCCACTGGGCAAAAGTAGCCAGCCCGGCCAGGCCTGGTTCTCGTGCACAAGCAGGCCCACTTGGACCCCAGAGCGCTGGCTGCTGGAGAGGGTGGCCCGGGACCCTCCCCCCCACCAAGCTCCTCACACAGGGACTGTTTCCCATCCCCACCCTGGGATGCCCCAGCTGAAGGTAGGCAGGAAGCAGGGGTCTGCCCTGCCTGCCCTCTGCGCCCCCAGTCCTCTGGGGTTCATGTTTGGGCTTCCCCATCAGGATAGCCAGTGGGGATGGAAGCATCTGGAGACTGAGCTCCCCCAGGCATTTCTGCAGTAGGAGCGGACTGCTCTGGGGGACGTGGGGGCAAGCAGCCCAGGTGCTGTTTTCAAGGCTTGACCTCGCCCCTCAGGTCACTGGCGGCCCCTCTGTAGGGTCCCTGGATGCCCCAGGTCACCCCGTTCATGGGCGTCTGGCACCAGCTCCGCCTGCACGACCCCCATGCCGAGGCCCCCCAGCAAGGCCACCGGAATCAGCAGCTCACCTGACACCGGCTACTCCATGGGGGTGGGAGTCTGGGAGGGTGGCCTGCTCTCGGGGGCGCTCACCCAGGCTGGCTCCCGGCCTCCCGCCTCCCCGGCTGCCTGGCGTGAAGGGGCAGACAGGAAACAGAAGCAGGAGCGGACTCCGTGCAGCCTCTCTGGTGACCTTGAGGAGGAAGGTACCAGCCGCAGGCATGGACCCCAGTGCCCGTCCCCCTGCCACAGGGACCCTCCCCAGCCTGGGGAATGGCCCCTGCTCGGACGGTGGGTCTTAGGACCAGTGTTCTGTGGGGTACTGACATGCTCAGTCTGTGATATGATGCGTGTAGCAAAACCCAGTGCATACAACATGGAGACTGAGCCTGACGTCGACTGTGGGATCCGGGGATCCGGCTAGTACTGGGTGTCCACGCTGGGCCCTCACGTGTGACCCACGCAAGGTGCCAGTCATCAGGGGCCCTGCATGGGGAGGAGGGAGGCGAACCCTCTCTGCTCCCTGCTGTTTTCCCGTCAGCTAAGACTTCTCTAAACACAAAGCACATCGATTAAAAACAAGCAAACAAAAACGGCTGCCCCAGCCAGACCCCGTGAAACAAGACGCAGGCCCGTTTCTCTGCAGGGACAAGAGGAGAGCGCGTACCCTCTGCAGGGCTGGGCCCGGGGCTGCCCTTCCCGGCTGCCTGACCGCACCGGACAGAGGAGCCCCCATTGTCTGTTGGGTGCAGGTTGGCCACCGTGAGCAGGCCGACAGCCCTGCATTGGGGAGCACGCCACACGGCTCTTCTGCCCGTGTGCCCTGCCCTCGTGGCGAGGGTCCAGCTGCCAGAGGGGCTGCCGGGAAGACCACCTCTCAAGGCGACCAGCACCCACCCCGCAGCAGGGCCTGTAGACCGGGACTAGGCTGGACACAGCGTCAGGGTGTCAGGGGACACGGGGAGCACCCCTTATTTCCCCGCTGCAAACTCCCTCCGAGAGTTCATGAAGGTGGAGGAGGGGCAGGGAGGCTGAAGTTTGCCGAGCTTAGTATCCGCAGGGAGGGGGTGTGAGTGCAGACCGTCCCTGATCTCGGCTCCAGCCGTCGGCCGCGGAGACGGTAAGAGATGATTAGCTAATTAGGTATAATGTAATCACGGATGAGACCCATCTCTTCCATTCTGCCTCAAAAATGTACTTTAGAACTTTACATAAAACCATTACAAGTAAAAAAGGGTAGAACTTTTCAATAAATGATGCTCGGCCTGTCGGATATCCATGTGCAGAGAACAAGACGAAATCTGAAACTGATCTCAGAGCACATGAAACATTAATCAGAGGCGATTACAGGCCCCCGCGTGCGACGCACAAGGGCAGCGCTCTTGTGAGAGCATGAGAGAACGCCCCGCGACCTTGGGAGGACACACTTTAACAGAACACGGGCCGCGTGACCTGAGGAGGGAAGACTGATAACTCAGACCAGTTCAACCTGAGGATTTCTGCTCGTCCCAGCTCACCGGCCAGCAAAGGGAGAGGCCAGCCATGGAATGAGGGAAGAAATTAGGAGAACACCGCCGCCAACGCAGGACTGGGATGCGGAATACGGAGGAAGTGCCGGCAAGTCGCTTAACAAAGACAAACAGCCCAATAAAAATGGTGGGAGCCTGCGACCCAGCTGCTGGATGAGACTGAGATCCTGCTCGGCGCTACGCTCAACAGAGGACGGGCATGGCAACACCGCCAGGAAACACCGCCACGCACCCAGCAGGACGGCTAACGGAGAAACACTGGCAGCGGCAAGTGTTGGCAAGGACACCGAGCGAACGGCACTTGCGCACGTGGCTGGGACAGGTTCGACGCGTGGACGAAGGGCCGGGGGGGCCTGCCGCTCCCGGGAGAAACGAGCACGTACAGCTACGGAAACACATGCACGCGCGCGTTCACAGCTGCCGTATCCATCGCAGCCAGACGTCAAGAGCACCTAAACACCACCACCTTCTGCTGAGCGGACAGACGAAGGTACAGCCAGACAGTGAGATCTGAGTGCAGGAAAAGTAACAAAGTATCGCGACTCTCACGGACGATCTCACGGGCACACGGGGAGAAGCCAGGAGCAGAAAGCCCACACACCGCCTGATTCCACGCATGCGACCCTCGGGAGCGGGCGAATCCGCGGTTACAGAAGCCGGGACTCTGGGGACCCGACGGGATGGGGCCTGCGTGGCTCGGCGGGGCCGGAAGCGCGCAGGCTTGCACGTACGGTCTGCGTGTGCCGCTATGTGTGCTGCATCTCTGAGTCTTTAGGACGAAACACCTGCTCTAGGTTTCTCAATCCTATGCAGGGCCCCGCATTCCCTCCTGAGTGTGTCCACACAGGCCTATTTGTGAGCGTGCGTGGCCGTGCAGGTGTAGACGCACAGGGCGCCGAGGCTACCCGGTGCCGGGGAAATACCTTTCATGAGCCGTGGCTGCGTGTGCGTGGCCTGAGGTGTTGGCGCATTTCCTGGGCGTGTTCAGCTTTGAGAGGCAGTGCTCAAAGGGAGATGTGTCTGAGAAAACACTCCCGTGACCTGCGTTCACCGCGGCCAGTAGGTGGTGGAGCCCATGTGGCCTGTAGGCAAACGTGAATCCCTGGACGGTGTCTGCATTCCTTCTCTTCCCATTAGTCTCACAAACCCTGGAGCTCAGGAGATGGGGCAGAGGGTGGGGAGGTGACCAGTCCAGGTCCCTTGGGCAGCCAGGCCCAGGGGGACGGGGCCCCACCGTAGCGCCCTCGACCTGCAGCCCTGCCTGGCCTTTGGGAGCGGCACCCTGCTCGCCTGCTTATGGCCTCAGAACGTGAATACCGTGGACACCGCACCCTTCCCAGTTACAAATACCATCTGTGTTCAAGCGACCGGCTCAACGATGCGCCAAGGACACTTAAAATGGCAAAAGTAAAAGCCCAACAGGAAACAGTCGAGTCCCAGGCCGGGACCCTTGGGCGGGTTCTGCAGCCCTCGATCCTAGGAGCCGTGCGCCCCACCCTTGGCTCATTAGGTTCCAGAGGCGAGCTCGGCCAGGCCCTTCTCTCCCATCAGTCAGGTGTCACTCCTGCATGAGCCACGGCCGCCGGGACCCTGCCAGACATCCTGAATAATTAAAGGAGTCCTCTGTCCCCCCTCAGCTCCTTCCTCCCACCTCGCACAGCCCCCAAGGACAAGGGAGGGGAGGCGCTGCCCTCTCCGGCCTGCCTCGGGCTCCTGGAGCCACCCTGGCACACAGCCCTGTCCTGTGTCCTGAGCGGCCTTCTCGTCCCTCCCTGCTGACCTGCTGACCTTCACTCCCACCCAGGTGCATCGTCCACCTGCCCTGGCACCCACACACAGATCGACAGGTGTACTTGCACCTGCCAGGGTGGGGCCGAGCTCTCCAGGCACCTGTCTGCACCACCAGTCTGTCCTCCAGCCCCGGGTCAGGCACTCGCCCTGCCCCCACAGAGAGTGCCACCACCTCGGCCTCCCGCACCGCCCATCCCCGTCACTACCATCACCGGGCCACTCTCTCCCCGTGTCCACTCCTGCTGCCCCAGATTGACTGTCTGGAGGCAGAGAGAGATTTTTCTAGAAGGCCATCAGCCAGCATCCGGGCTCCCAGCACACAGGAGTCAGTCCCTGCCCTGTAGGCCTTCGGAGCCTGACCACAGGGACCTGCCCCTCCTCCCTCCACCGCCCCAGCCTCCCTGGAAGCCGGTGCCAGGCCTGGGGAGCACGGGGAGGGGCAGCTGCATGCAAGGGTTCCCAGAGTGACCAGCACGGCCACTCCATCCATGCACAGAGCCCCAGAACCGGCACGGCATGGGGGCAGGCACGCTCCCCATCACCCCGATATCCCATGATCAAAGCCTCTCCCAAGATCAAGATAAAATTGGTTTGTCTAGAATCTCCCTGGCTTTGATTTTTTTCTCATCACACAGTTTGAGTTCGAAATCTCCAATAACATCAAAGACAGAGGGAGGGTTCTGTGTTCATCAAAGGCGGGCCTACTCTGGGAGGCACAGATACTGCCGGTGGTCCCGGCCCCCCAGCCCCCAGCAGAGCCCCCACCACACACGGCCAGGGAGGGACGCTGCCCCACAGGGAAGACAGCAGCAGCTGAAGCCTCATACAGCACGGACAGGGCGATCGCAGGGAGGGAAGGAGGACAGGGTGGGGACGCCCGTGCCCCACGCAGCTGGTCACCTCCTCCCACAGGGGCCCCCCCACACCCACCCACTGTCCAGGCCCCGTGCATGACTGCAACAGTACCTGAGTCTGTCTGCTGCTCTAAGCGGGCCTTCCTGAGAAATGGTCTCTGTCCGGCGATAGGGACAGGGCCCGTGGTGTCCAGCTTCCCCATGCCCTTCTCCCTTGACTCAGCCTGGAAGCGGCCAGTAGGGCTGCGTGCACCCTTCTTCCTCCACGAGGTCCCCCTGTAGGCCCGGAGCAGGGCAGACCACGGTGGCTGGGGTACACCTCTCCGCTGGCCTGCAGCCCAGACGGGGACCGAGGCCATGATGCTGAGCACCTGTCCTGGGCCTGTGCATGTGGACAGGGGATGCACAGGAGGCAGGGGCCGCTGCCTGTGTCCCTCCGCTGTAGCCGCCACACCCAGGAAGACTGGGGGCCCCGGCACGGCTCTCAGACTTGGCCCACAACTGCAGCTGCTGCCCAGCAGCCAGCAAGTGCCCTGGACGTACTGCCCAGTGATTCCCACCTGCTCCTGACAACCACGGCCCCCATCAGGGCTGCAGGTGTCACCTCCTCCAGGAAGCCCTCCCTGGATGCCGCAGCCCGAGTCTGCACCCCCCATGCAGATAAGCTCCAGAGCAGGGCGCCCTCGTGCCCTCCTTCCCAGAGGCGACAGAGCACTCAGCAGCCTCAGAGGGGGGCCTGCCTCCATCAGCCTGTGCAGAGCCCCGTGTGCCAGGATCTCACCGGCCTGCGACGAGAAGTGTCTGCGATGTCCCTGAGCCGAGACCGTGGCACAGGGTGCAGGTGGCCTGTGGATCTGCGTAGGGATAGGTGCAGACCCCCCGCCCCTTCCCCAATTAATGCCACGCGCGTCCCTGGTAATGGTCCCAATCAGAGCACGCGGGTTCCTGCCACATGCTGGGGCCCATCAGCTCCCGGGTTCCTGGAGAGAATTTCCTCAAAGATATTCCTTCTCACACATGCTGATTATTCTCAGATGCTGATTAAAATGTATAAGACGAGGGAAGTGACATTATTAGCACAGCTCTGGTTTACAGCTTTCCGCGCCTGAGTCTGGCACTTGTTACGTCTCTTCTTGACTATTTGGGTTTTCTTGAGGTAACTGTAAATGGAATTGTTTTCTTAGGATCGTTTTCAGATTGTTCACCACCACTGCAGACAAACTCGAATTTTGTATATCGATGTTGTATCCCGCAACCTTGCTGAAACCCTTTCTTAGTTCCAGGCGTGTGTGTAGATTCCCGAAGATTTTATTTACGGAAGATCACGTCACCTGTGAATTGACAGCTTTGCTTCGTCCTCTCCAACCAGCCTTTTCCTTACTTCTCTCGCCCAGCTGCCCAGGCGACAGCCTCCAGGACGATGCCGAGGAGAAGTGCCGAGCACACACCTTGTTCCTGAAATCAGGCCGGAAGCATCTGGTCTCCCTCCACCGAGGATGGTGTTGCATGTGGGCATGTCCTACGTGCTCTTTGTTAATGAGGAAAACTCTCGTTTTCTCCCAGTTTGTTGCGTGTTGACACCACCCTATGGTGTCGGATTTCATTAACCGCGTTTCCTGCAGCTACTGAGATGATCACGTGATTTTTGCTCTTGATTCTGTGTCTGCGCCATCCTGTACGGACTTCCAGATGCGGAACCAGGCTCAGACCCCAAGATGAGTCCCACTTGCTGGGGCCGTGCAGCCCTCCCAGGGCAGCCCTGGGTTCCGCTGGTCAGCAGCATGTTGAGGACATCTGCACGGACACCCAGAAGGCCTGTAGTCCCCCCAGCCCACCCCCGATGTCACTGCCTGATGCCTTTGGTGTGAGGGGAACGCTCGTCTCTCAGAGCAAGTCAGAAGTGCCTCCTCTTGCATTCGTGTTTCTGGAAGAGTTTGAGAAGGATTGGCGTTAACTCCCTACATTTCTTCCTGAGTCCGTGTGCATGTTTCTGGGACCACGCCTGCTTCATCTGAGTTACGTGACGTGTGGGCACACACTTGTTTCTGGTGTCTCTGTGAGCCCCCCATATTCCTGTGAGGTGGGTGGTCCTCTCCTGGATTTCTGATCGAGTGATCTCAGCCTCTCTCTTCCTCTCTCTCTCATCAGTCCAGCTAAAGGTTTGCTAATTCTGCTTATCTCAAAGACTCTGGTCTAGCTGGTTTTCCTTGTTTCTTCTGTTCCCCATCCCACGTATTTCCACTCCCGCCTTTATCGCCGTCCGTCTCCTACTGGATGTGAGTTCAGCTTGCCTTTTTTCTTCTACTGCCCCAAATGGATATCTATGTTTTGTTTTTCTTAAAGATTTTATTGGGGGTGTGGGACCAAGGGAGCGGGAGATAGAATCTCAAGCAGACTCCCTTCTGAGCACGAAGCCGACATGGGACTCGATCCCAGGACCCCGAGATGATGACCCGAGCTGAAACCAAGAGTTGGACGCTCAACCAACTAGGCCACACAGGTGCCCCTGGATATCTTTCTTTTTAATATAATTGACTCATGTGTATTTATTGGACTTAATTTTTAATACTGGCCGTATGTAACAGTCAGCTCACGAGACCCCTGAACGCTGAACACACGCGCTCCCATGTTACTGCAAGCCTGCTCCAGCACCCCACGGGGGCAGTTCTGGGGGACTCCACAGCGCGAGCAACACCGCGGAAGGAAGGGACGTCATTGCCTGGCGAAGGAGGCCTGGTGGGGCTGCGTCTCCTCTCACAGCCTCTGCGGCCCCTCCACCCACAGTTCGCAGAGTGTTGGTGACCTGCCGGAGGGCCCCCGGCTGCCACCTACACACACACACACACACACACACACTCGCACGCACACACATACACACACACATGCATACACACGCACACACAAGTGCACGCACACACACATGCACACACACACACACAAGTGCATGCACACGCATACACACACGCGCGTACGCACGCACATACATACACACACGCACACACACACATACACACGCACACACAAGTGCACGCACACACACGCACACACACGCATACACACGCACAAGTGCACGCGCACACGCATGCACACACATACATACACACATGCACGCACACACACATACACACACATACACACACACGCGTATGCACGCACATACATACACAGACGCATACACACATACATACACGCACACATGCATGCACACACAAGTGCACGGACACATACATACACACACGCACACAAGTGCACACAAGTGCACGCACACACACACACACGTTTCTAACTGTACTTGAATCCCTACATCTGGCTTTCTAGGCACTGAGACACACAGAAGAAGCTTTCCCCCCAGAGCACTGAGGCCTGCTGTCCACTCTGCATCCCACCCAGCTCTTCAGAGGCTGTTTCCTCGCAATGAGTGGGGCTGGGGCTCCGGACAGTGCTGGGCGTGGATGTGGGGCGCCCTCTCTCTCATGCCCGCGGCTGGAGGCCCCCAGGAATCTAGGGCACAGTCCAGGGAGAGGCCACAGGCCTGTGGTGCAGAGCCCATCAGGTCTGTGCTGCCCCGGGACAGCCCCTCCTCCTATCTCACGCCTCTGTCTCTGCACCCGACCCTCAGCGCTCCCACCATGGCTTCAGGGAGGCATGGGTGCTCCCAGCTGGGCCCTGCTTCTCCCCTCTCCTGGGAGGCACACAGATGCTGCTGGAATAGACTTGTTCACGCAGCCCGGCGTCACAGCCCGGGGACACAGCCTGGGTCACAGCCCGGGGACACAGCCTGGGTCACAGCCCGGGGACACAGCCTGGGTCACAGTGATGAGGGAACAGAAGGCAAGCTGAGGACAGGCAGAAGCTGACAGCCCACCACACCCTCCCCATGGGATGCATGTGACGGTCCTCAGGCACTCCTGGCTGCCCTAAAGCCAAGGAAGGGAAAAACAAGTAGTTACCTTACAGGGACCATAATCCTGCAGAACACGAGGCTCCCTCGGTCTACAAATGTCTTCGCGATCTTCAAGCCACTGAACCTCGCCTATATTCCAAAACCACATCAACAGCCCAGGTCACAGCCTGGGACACAGCATGGGGTCACAGCCCAGGGTCACAGCCTGGGACACAACTGGCCGGGTGTATTCACACCACTTTGCTCAGCGGCCACCAGCGCACTCTCTCCCCTCCTCTCGAGGCCTGGGAAAGCCGGAAACTCCCCCCAGCCAGGCTGCCATCTGTGACACAGGGCTCTCCCGTGACCGCCAGCACCCCCACTCTCCTTCACCCAGGCCCGTGTGTTCTTGGGGCTCTGCAGTGGGGGACCCCAGCAGAGTCTGGGATGCGAGAAGAGCCCCCCCAGCCTCCTACCTGATGAAGAAACGAGGCACCAGGCCCACTTCTCAGGCCCAGACCTCCGGCCTGGCCCGCCCCACTCTGTCCAGTCCTCCTAACAGGGAGCTGCCCTCCTCCTTGGGGCCCCACACACTCAACCCCATCCTGGGCACCGGCAGCCAGCTCCAGCCGCCCTATCCTCTGAACCCCTCCTTCCCCTCCACCAGCTTCCAAATGGCATCAGGGTGCTTCCCCTTTGCTTTTGCTCCCACGCCCCGGGCCTCCCTCCCCCTACTCAGCCCAACGGCTCCCCAAGTGCAGGCTTGTGCTGCTCCAAGTGGGCCTGGACGCCCGGCCGCCCTCATCGGAGAGGCACCCAGCGAATCCAGGGTCTGCTGAATCTAACACAACAGACGTCTACTTGAGTGCTTTCTGAAGGCTTGTTTTCCCAGTGATTTATTTTTACCGTGTCTCGCAAATGTCAGCCCTTCNATCTATGTTTTGTTTTTCTTAAAGATTTTATTGGGGGTGTGGGACCAAGGGAGCCGGAGATAGAATCTCAAGCAGACTCCCTTCTGAGCACGAAGCCGACATGGGACTCGATCCCAGGACCCCGAGATGATGACCCGAGCTGAAACCAAGAGTTGGACGCTCAACCAACTAGGCCACACAGGTGCCCCTGGATATCTTTCTTTTTAATATAATTGACTCATGTGTATTTATTGGACTTAATTTTTAATACTGGCCGTATGTAACAGTCAGCTCACGAGACCCCTGAACGCTGAACACACGCGCTCCCATGTTACTGCAAGCCTGCTCCAGCACCCCACGGGGGCAGTTCTGGGGGACTCCACAGCGCGAGCAACACCGCGGAAGGAAGGAGGATGTCATTGCCTGGCGAAGGAGGCCTGGTGGGGCTGCGTCTCCTCTCACAGCTTCTGCGGCCCCTCCACCCACAGTTCGCAGTGTTGGTGACCTGCCGGAGGGCCCCCGGCTGCCAGCTACACACACACACACACACACACACACTCTCGCACGCACACACACACACATGCACACACACATGCATACACACGCACACACAAGTGCACGCACACACACATGCACACACATACATACACACACATGCACACACACAAGTGCACGCACGCACGCACACGTGTACGCACACACATACATACACGCTACACACATACACACACACGCACGCACACACATGCACGCACACACAAGTGCACACACAAACACACGTACACACATACACACACACATACACACATACATACACGCAAACACAAGTGCACACATGCACACGCACACACACGCACAAGTGCACGCACACACACATGCACACACACACGCGCACGCACACATAAGTGCACGCACACACACATACACACACATACACGCGTATGCACGCACACACATACATACACACACGCATACACACATACATACACGCACACATACATGCACACACAAGTGCACGCACACATACATACACACACGCACACAAGTGCACACAAGTGCACGCACACACACACACACGTTTCTAACTGTACTTGAATCCCTACATCTGGCTTTCTAGGCACTGAGACACACAGAAGAAGCTTTCCCGCCAGAGCACCGAGGCCTGCTGTCCACTCTGCATCCCACCCAGCCCTTCAGAGGCTGTTTCCTCGCAATGAGTGGGGCTGGGGCTCCGGACAGTGCTGGGCGTGGATGTGGGGCGCCCTCTCTCTCATGCCCGCGGCTGGAGGCCCCCAGGAATCTAGGGCACAGTCCAGGGAGAGGCCACAGGCCTGTGGTGCAGAGCCCATCAGGTCTGTGCTGCCCCGGGACAGCCCCTCCTCCTATCTCACGCCTCTGTCTCTGCACCCGACCCTCAGCGCTCCCACCATGGCTTCAGGGAGGCATGGGTGCTCCCAGCTGGGCCCTGCTTCTCCCCTCTCCTGGGAGGCACACAGATGCTGCTGGAATAGACTTGTTCACGCAGCCCGGCGTCACAGCCCGGGGACACAGCCTGGGTCACAGCCCGGGGACACAGCCTGGGTCACAGCCCGGGGACACAGCCTGGGTCACAGTGATGAGGGAACAGAAGGCAAGCTGAGGACAGGCAGAAGCTGACAGCCCACCACACCCTCCCCATGGGATGCATGTGACGGTCCTCAGGCACTCCTGGCTGCCCTAAAGCTAAGGAAGGGAAAAACAAGTAGTTACCTTACAGGGACCATAATCCTGGAGAACACGAGGCTCCCTCGGTCTACAAATGTCTTCGCGATCTTCAAGCCACTGAACCTCGCCTATATTCCAAAACCACATCAACAGCCCGGGTCACAGCCTGGGACACAGCATGGGGTCACAGCCCAGGGTCACAGCCTGGGACACAACTGGCCGGGTGTATTCACACCACTTTGCTCAGCGGCCACCAGCGCACTCTCTCCCCTCCTCTCAAGGCCTGGGAAAGCCGGAAACTCCCCCCAGCCAGGCTGCCATCTGTGACATAGGGCTCTCCCGTGAGCGCCAGCACCCCCACTCTCCTTCACCCAGGCCCGTGTGTTCTTGGGGCTCTGCAGTGGGGGACCCCAGCAGAGTCTGGGATGCGAGAAGAGCCCCCCCAGCCTCCTACCTGATGAAGAAACGAGGCACCAGGCCCACTTCTCAGGCCCAGACCTCCGGCCTGGCCCGCCCCACTCTGTCCAGTCCTCCTAACAGGGAGCTGCCCTCCTCCTTGGGGCCCCACACACTCAACCCCATCCTGGGCACCGGCAGCCAGCTCCAGCCGCCCTATCCTCTGAACCCCTCCTTCCCCTCCACCAGCTTCCAAATGGCATCAGGGTGCTTCCCCTTTGCTTTTGCTCCCACGCCCCGGGCCTCCCTCCCCCTACTCAGCCCAACGGCTCCCCAAGTGCAGGCTTGTGCTGCTCCAAGTGGGCCTGGACGCCCGGCCGCCCTCATCGGAGAGGCACCCAGCGAATCCAGGGTCTGCTGAATCTAACACAACAGACGTCTACTTGAGTGCTTTCTGAAGGCTTGTTTTCCCAGTGATTTATTTTTACCGTGTCTCGCAAATGTCAGCCCTTCTCCACCACGAGCCTGGGAAACAGCGGTCTACACTAGCCCCTCCCGGCTGACCATCTCCAGTCTGAATTCCCGCCGCACCAGGCCGCAGGACAGCCCCCGTCCTACCCCTCCGTCCTCGCCACCAAGGTGGACTGGGCAGCGCTGGCCCTGAGCCTCCGCCAGCCCCGCCAGCCCACGTTCCTCCTGGAAGGCGGAGAATGCCGCCTCGACGTGACTCCCCGACCCTCCAATTCACCCCCTTGAAGTGCGTCGTCCCGTAGTCCTTCGTGTGCACAGAGTTGTTTTCCCCACCAGCAGCTGAGAACACGTTCATCGCCTGGAGAGCAGCCCCGTGCTCGCTGCCCGGTGCTCCCCGTCCCTCCCGCCCGCCAGCGCCCCTGCAACCACTCGTCCGCTCTACGGATTTGCTTGTTCCGGGCATTCCTGTCAACGGACTCACACCGTGTCTGTCCTTTCGCGTCTGATACCTTTTACTCGAGGTCCTTCCACATGGTGGCACGTGTCACTTCTTACGGTTCAATCGTGTCCAGTTACATGGACACACCGCTCGGTCACTCATCCACTGATGGACACTTGGGGCGTTTCCTCTCTTGGTCCCGCAGGTTTACGCCGAGAACACTCGTGGGCAAGGGTTCATGTGGATGCAAGCTTTTCCTTCTCTTCAGTGGGCACCTGAGGTTCCATGAGCGATGGAACTGCCCGGCCACGTGACAGCGTGACATCGAGCTGGACCGGTTCCCAAAGCAGCTGCACGGTTCTGCTTTCCCACCCGCGGCACGTGAGGGTCCTGTGAAGTGTCGTGCTCCGTGGGCCTGATTTGCCTCTTCCTGACGACCAGCCCCACCCAGCACCTTCCGTGTGCTCGGTGGCCGTTTGCACGAAGATCTTTGGAGCAGCAGCTACTATTCCGATCCCCCACCGGTTTCGTGACTGGGCTATCTGTCCTCTCGTGATCTCGTTACAGAAGTTCTGTAAATGTTCCGGAGACGAGTCCATCACCAGATACGTTATGTGCGAACCCTCTTCCTTCGTGGGCTGTCTCCTCACCTCCCGACGGCGCCCTCCGAGGTACAAAGGCTTTTAGTTCCGGTGAAGTCTCCTCCATCCGTTCTCCCTCTCGTTGCTTGTGGTTTCTGCGTAGGATCTAAGAATCCTCCATNGTGACTGGGCTATCTGTCCTCTCGTGATCTCGTTACAGAAGTTCTGTACATGTTCCGGAGACGAGTCCATCACCAGATACGTTATGTGCGAACCCTCTTCCTTCGTGGGCTGTCTCCTCACCTCCCAACGGCGTCCTCCGAGGTACAAAGGCTTTTAGTTCCGGTGAAGTCTCCTCCATCCGTTCTCCCTCTCGTTGCTTGTGGTTTCTGCGTAGGATCTAAGAATCCTCCATGAAATGCAGGTCGTGAGATTCACCGTTTTCCTGTAAGACGGCTGCAGTTTCAGTGTCTGAGCGGCATGCCATCAGCTTCCGTCCACGGTGGGAGAAGGGGTCCGGCTTCACTGCTGTGCACGTGGCTTCCAGCGGTCCCGGCCCCTCTGTCACAGGTCAGCTCATGGAACTCGTGAGGGTTTCTCTCTGGACCTCTCCCTCTCCCTGACGGAGGACCCCACACTCCTCGGAACCACAGCACCGTCTGCACAGAGACCTCCCAAACGTTAACCCCTGCTCTGCGTGTCGTCGGCAGGGCACCCAGGCCGCAGCCGGGGCGCGTGTCTCACGCACTGCCGGCAAGAACGGCCGGGGGACGCTGGCGCCCTAAGTTGGGTAGAGCAGGGTAGCGNTGAAATGCAGGTCGTGAGATTCACCGTTTTCCTGTAAGACGGCTGCAGTTTCAGTGTCTGAGCGGCATGCCATCAGCTTCCGTCCACGGTGGGAGAAGGGGTCCGGCTTCACTGCTGTGCACGTGGCTTCCAGCGGTCCCGGCCCCTCTGTCACAGGTCAGCTCATGGAACTCGTGAGGGTTTCTCTCTGGACCTCTCCCTCTCCCTGACGGAGGACCCCACACTCCTCGGAACCACAGCACCGTCTGCACAGAGACCTCCCAAACGTTAGCCCCTGCTCTGCGTGTCGTCGGCAGGGCACCCAGGCCGCAGCCGGGGCGCGTGTCTCACGCACTGCCGGCAAGAACGGCCGGGGGACGCTGGCGCCCTAAGTTGGGTAGAGCAGGGTAGCGTTTAGAAAAGGCGTCTCCACGTCATGTCTCACGTGCAGACAGCGTCCCGTCTGTGGATGAAGACGGGACCCAGCCTGCCAGCACCGCGGGCCAGCACACAGGGGACTGCAGATGAGACCTTCCACTCCGTCCCCAGGACTCCCGGCACCCTGGGCTCCCCTGGGGCAAGAAAGGGCATGTTATAAGTCCTGAACATCCCGTCCAGGCACACGACGTGCTGTATTCTCCACTCAGGAATAAAGGGCAAGCTCACCTAGAAGACAGGTGAGCTTCTCGNATTTAGAAAAGGTGTCTCCACGTCATGTCTCACGTGCAGACAGCGTCCCGTCTGTGGATGAAGACGGGACCCAGCCTGCCAGCACCGCGGGCCAGCACACAGGGGACTGCAGATGAGACCTTCCACTCCGTCCCCAGGACTCCTGGCACCCTGGGCTCCCCTGGGGCAAGAAAGGGCATGTTATAAGTCCTGAACATCCCGTCCGGGCACACGACGTGCTGTATTCTCCACTCAGGAATAAAGGGCAAGCTCACCTAGAAGACAGGTGAGCTTCTCGGCCAGGGGGTCCCGGCAGAGCCGTCGGAGAGCCTGGCTGGCCTGGCACTGATGGACCTGTCACTTACTTGAGCCTCTCCAGACAGCATGCCAGTCCTGGTCACCCTCCCGCTCCTTGGGGCCTGCGGCCCCCACGACAGGCTGGCGTGGAGCTCAGACACTGGCTCCCCCACCCCAGGCTCCCAGGGACACCTCTCCTTTCGCCCCCATGGCTGGGGGCAGGGCACCACCTCCTTTCTGCACTTGGATTCCTTTCAAGAGTTTCATGAGAAGCCAGCTGATGGGAGGAAGAAACTCCACGTACAAAGACAGAGGCTGCTTCCGTGAGAAGGACCGCGGGGGGGGGGGGGGGGGGGGGGGGGGGGGCCCGCCNGCTAAGTCAGAAGGACTCCACTCAGGTCTGGTGGGTCACAGCACTGCCAAGTACAGGCTGCAGAGGCATCTGCCCAGAAACGCTTGGGGCTCGAAGACGCAGCCAGAAGTTGCCCATCCTTTCAGGAAGAAAAGCTTCCCTGGCGAGCTCCTCTTCATCCCTCAATACCCTGCTCAAATGATCCCTTGCAGATATAGTTTTGCCAGCACCCCAGACAGGAAGAGACGGCCGTGCTCTGGGGTCCCACAGCCCCTGCCCCATAATCTGGGCCCCAGCCCTGCAGCAGTCAGTCCCCCAGGAGCACACACCATTTCTGAATGAATGAATGAATGAATGAGGGAATGAATGAATGAATTAGCAAGAAGTCAATTACTAAATGAACAAACAGGTGCACAGACACTGTGCTCCCCTCGCCCAAGCTCCCCTGTGAGGCGCACAGTAGCGTCAGCATTAACCGTCCCAGGTTAAGCCCGGCTCACACGGATTCCAACCAATGCCATGAGGCTCGAGTCCTCTCTTCAGCGGCCAGCACCACATGTGAGGAAACTTACGATGCACACAGAGCAGGAAAACAGAAAAGCAAAAATTAAATCAGACGGCAGCCGGGAAAATGCCCCCCGTGCAGAACACGAGCCAGCGACTTTGTGTGGCCTCCGCCAGAAGCGGCCAGGTTTTGATCTGGGTCTCTGGGACCTGGCTCCTGAGGCGCGGGAAGGCTCGCTGGAGAGGGGCGAGGACGTGGGTTCAGGCGAGCAGACCTAGATTCAACTAGTTATCAGTTCTGACCCCAGCTCTCCCTGCAGGCTCGCGGATGAGGAGAGAGGTGGGGACGCCACTGAGCGTGTCTGCCTGGGCCGTGCCCCTCGCCGAATCAGCCAGCGTCGGCAAGGAGCGTGCTCGCGTCACCAGCAGCCTGTTCTAGTTTTGGGGGCCGGACGGGGTGGGATGCGCAGGGGTGAATGCAGTTCGCTGGGAGTCAGGAAGGCCGGCCTGAACTCACCTGGGATCAGGCTCAGCAGCACGGTGTTCCCGAATCCATAGCCGGCCTGGAGGAGACACACACCTGCTCAACCACACGCCTTTTGCGGGACGCTGACGGATAGATGTTTTTACTAAGGACGCACAACGGTTCTTAAAAACAAAGGCAGCCTCCATGATGAGCTCCTCTGAACGCCAGACCCTTGCAACGCTC
>NC_048232.1:89776473-89778706 GCF_002007445.2 Ailuropoda melanoleuca | reverse complement strand
GGCAGCCCTGCGGAGGCACCAGGCCTGCAGGTTCCCGCTGATGGGGGGAGGGGAGCTCAGGGCTTTGCAGAGCCGCCGCCGTGGGTGGAGACAGCTTGGCCCAGCACGCCCGGGAATCACAGACCACCGTGTCCATGATAACGACAGCCCCGCAGGCAAGCTGCAGTGCCTGTATTTGTGTCGAGGACACACAGGCTTGCAGAGAGAACTGTGGTTTGTCTCAGAGCCTCTTCTCCCAACAGCTAAGTCAGAAGGACTCCACTCAGGTCTGGTGGGTCACAGCACTGCCAAGTACAGGCTGCAGAGGCGTCTGCCCAGAAACGCTTGGGGCTCAAAGACGCAGCCAGAAGTTGCCCATCCTTTCAGGAAGAAAAGCTTCCCTGGCGAGCTCCTCTTCATCCCTCAATACCCTGCTCAAATGATCCCTTGCAGATATAGTTTTGCCAGCACCCCAGACAGGAAGAGACGGCCGTGCTCTGGGGTCCCACAGCCCCTGCCCCATAATCTGGGCCCCAGCCCTGCAGCAGTCAGTCCCCCAGGAGCACACACCATTTCTGAATGAATGAATGAATGAATGAGGGAATGAATGAATGAATTAGCAAGAAGTCAATTACTAAATGAACAAACAGGTGCACAGACACTGTGCTCCCCTCGCCCAAGCTCCCCTGTGAGGCGCACAGTAGCGTCAGCATTAACCGTCCCAGGTTAAGCCCGGCTCACACGGATTCCAACCAATGCCATGAGGCTCGAGTCCTCTCTTCAGCGGCCAGCACCACATGTGAGGAAACTTACGATGCACACAGAGCGGGAAAACAGAAAAGCAAAAATTAAATCAGACGGCAGCCGGGAAAATGCCCCCCGTGCAGAACACGAGCCAGCGACTTTGTGTGGCCTCCGCCAGAAGCGGCCAGGTTTTGATCTGGGTCTCTGGGACCTGGCTCCTGAGGCGCGGGAAGGCTCGCTGGAGAGGGGCGAGGACGTGGGTTCAGGCGAGCAGACCTAGATTCAACTAGTTATCAGTTCTGACCCCAGCTCTCCCTGCAGGCTCGCGGATGAGGAGAGAGGTGGGGACGCCACTGAGCGTGTCTGCCTGGGCCGTGCCCCTCGCCGAATCAGCCAGCGTCAGCAAGGAGCGTGCTCGCGTCACCAGCAGCCTGTTCTAGTTTTGGGGGCCGGACGGGGTGGGATGCGCAGGGGTGAATGCAGTTCGCTGGGAGTCAGGAAGGCCGGCCTGAACTCACCTGGGATCAGGCTCGGCAGCACGGTGTTCCCGAATCCATAGCCGGCCTGGAGGAGACACACACCTGCTCAACCACACGCCTTTTGCGGGACGCTGACGGATAGATGTTTTTACTAAGGACGCACAACGGTTCTTAAAAACAAAGGCAGCCTCCATGATGAGCTCCTCTGAACGCCAGACCCTTGCAACGCTCGCACTTGCCTCTGGCCCCCGCCCCCGCAACCCCAAAGAGCCCTTCAGGGCTGGCAGCGCAGTGGCCGTGGGGGCCAGAAGGCAGCCGACACAGGGCACAGGGTGGGGGGTCAGCCGGGAGCCCGGCTGGGCCTCCAGGGTACGCTGGGTGCCGCAGGCCCCCTTGGCCAGGCGGAGCAGGCGGCTCAGCCCCACAGGTGCACGGGGTGTCTGGACTGGCGTGGCTGGGCCGGGTCCGCTCCCCACCACCCTGCCAGAGGCCCGGAGGGGCTGGGGCTCCAGAGCAGACCCACTGCCCCTCCACGTCCCCCGACAGTCCCAGGACGGGCTCATTGGTGATGCTGGGGGCAAAGGGACCCCAATCCAATCAGTCTTCATCCCCCAAGGTGGCCTCGTGGCTCTACTCTCCCCATCCCTGGGGGCCTTTGGGACTGTGGGGACTACCCTGAGGCACTCCTGGCCTGTTAGAAAGCCTGCCCCTGGTGCTGCTCCCCTTCACTCCCAAAGTGGCCCCCCCACCACCGGTAGTGAATTTCCGAGCTCACGTACTGAGCCCTGAAGATCTCCCAGCCCCGTGCTCGGCACCTGCTGTCATTCCTCAGGTGACCTTCATGAGGGCTGCGTGTGTCTCAGGGTCATAGGTCAGGAGGAGGGGGGCTCCCAAGCAAAGGCAGCCGAACTGGGGAGGACCCAGAGCCCCGCGCAGAGGCTGTTGGGGAATGAAGGGCATGGCTGACCCCTGAGACCCGGTCACTTTGTCACGCTGTGACCACACCTCCTGCAGACCCCCCCCCCCCCCCG
>NC_048232.1:89769803-89776198 GCF_002007445.2 Ailuropoda melanoleuca | reverse complement strand
GTCACCACCTCCCGCCCACCCGAGGGGGATGGGGCCCTGCCGCACATCATCCAGCCTGGGGCCCACCCGCAGGTGCCTGACGCCTGCCAGACCTGGAGCAGGAGAGCCCAGCCCGCTGCAGGCAGCCTCAGCCAGAAGCCACAAGTGATGCACGTAACAGCGTCCCGAGCCACAGGCCATCCTGCAGACGGTGTGGCCTCCACCTCTCTCTGCCCTCAGCAACACAAGGCGCCAGTAAGTCCCTGTGGGCCCGGCCGGGACCCTGGCTCCCTGCCACCCGCAGCACCGCGGACACCACGCATCCAGACAAGCCAACGCTGCCCGGGCACCATCATCCCATCAGGACTGTCCAGCCCGAGGCCCGACCCAGAGAACAGGAGGCCTCCTTGGACGTCCCGGGCTAGGGGAGGGGTGGGGTTCAATGTGTCAGGTGGCATCTCGCCAACCCTGCCTTCGACGGGGTCGCTGGGCGTAGGCTCTTACCGTCCACGCAGGCGGGCCGGGCTCTCGTGGTGCCCGCGATCTGCCCCTTTCTGCAGGCACAGCGAGCCGTCTGCCGGGCGATCGTCCTCCGAGGCTGGCTGCTGTCCCGGTCCAGGGTCACAATCTCACAAGTGCCGGCGGCCAGCTGACCTGCAAGAGGCACAGAGGCGGGCTGAGTGTCTGAGGCTGGGGACGAGCTGCCCACCCCTCCCACCCTCGGAGGGGCCCTGGTGGCCGCGGGGAGGCAGGCCGTCTCCCCAGAGCGCATGTCTCAGACACCTGCAAGGACGCCGTCAGAAACGCGCTCCGTGAGAGCTGGCGCCTGGTCAGGCCCGTGGCCTCCATATCACACGGCTACACGGTGGCTTGGACAGGCAGGAAATTAAACGTGGCCCCATCTGCCACACCCGGAAATGAAAGGGCCGCGTCATGCCGTCAGGCGTCTGATGGAAGGAACCAGACTGGGCAGCACGGCGATCCGAATCCACGCTGGGCCCCTGGGTCTCCGTGCACCCCTGGCCTGAGGGCGGTGGACGCAGCGAAGGCCCTCCCCCGGGTCAGCTGACGGCGGTGCAGCCCAGCACATCGTGAGGGAGAGGCTCCGTGTTGGTACGGGGCCGGCTGAGAGCAGCGGGGACCTGGCTGTCACCCTCCACGCCGGGCCGTCCGGGGCCCCCTCCCCCACACAGGCTGGCACGCACACACACACTTACACACGTGAGACGCATGCACAGGCTCCTGGCTGCGCCCCTCACTCCTGCTTCCCCATGTGGACACGGCCCTGGCTCCCCAGAGGTCGTGACACAGGACTACAGACAGCAGGGCGCTGTGGCCTTGGTCCGTCTCGGGCCAGCGCAGAGATGGGACACGCTGACTTTGAAGGTGGCAGGTCAACCAGTGAAGGGGCGTCCCCTCCCCCTCCTGTCTCCTAAATCACAGCGGGGACGCCTGTCTGGCCGAGGGCCCATGGGGTCCATATTCAAGCAGGGGGAGAAGCCTGCCTTTCATAGAACGTCCCTCTGCCTGGAACACTGGCGTGGCCCCGCTAAGTGCCGCATGTTGACTCGGACGGCAGAGACGGTGCCAGCTCTGGACGGAGGGCAGACCGGACGAAAACTGGCTACCTTGCCCGTGGGAGATGGGAGGTCATCCCTGCTCCACCATGCAGCACCGGTCCAGCCCCGGTCCAGGGCCCCGGCCGCCCCCTGGCCACGGCCTCTACCTGCATGTCCACTCCAGAGAACCACCGGATGTCCGCCTCACTCACAGCCTCGCGCTTCCATTCCCTCGGCAGATAGTAAGCACCTACTGCGTACTGTCCGTGATGTTGGGCCCTGGGACCGCGATGCCAGCAAAGCAGATGGGGTGGTGCCCCAAGGGGCTCCCCCCAACTGAGAGAATGAGTTCATACAGACGCCCGGATGCAGGGCTGCCAGCCCGCCCGTACCGTGGGGGCCACCAGGGAGACGGGACAGTGCGGGGCGGGGCGGGGCGGCACCAGAACAAGGGAACAATGAGGAAATGAAGCCTAGCCGAGGGGCTAGGTGGGGAGAGGGGTCGCTCTCTCTCTTCAGAGGGAAAGCGGGCAGCAACCTGGGGCTCCCGGGCAGCGTGTCTCAGCCCTGGTGTCCTTCCTCGTCCACGCCACTGTTGTCGCAGCAGGCCCTTCCCTGGCAGACTGCTGGGTCCTCCAGGTAGCTTACTGCAGAAGACTGTCCCTGCCTTTTTCTCACCTCTGTCACCTGGAGGTCCCCAGCCCAGCAAGGAGCTGGGTCCAAAGCAGGGATCACCCAAGTTGGCAGGACGAAGCACAACAGTAGCCACCCACTCCGTCAGCCAGGAGCTGCCCAGGCCACCCTCGACCCCTGGGGGTGATGTGTCTGGGTGAGAGCCAAGAGTCACGGGGGCATCGGTGGTGGGCACGGGCATGCCCAGACCTGGGCTCAGTGTGGACTGTGTGCAATGACCAAAGCCTGTGGTGGACGACACACAGGGCTTGCTGGGGCACGGCACAGGTGCAGGGCGAAGATGCCAGCGGGGGTCTCCCGGGCACCTCCTCTTCCAGACATCGGGGGCCCTCCCCGTGCGGAGCAAACCCTGACCCGGGGGCAGCACCAGCACCACTCCCTGGAAGGCCTCGCCTGCATGCTTGGACTTCCATGAGCTGATCGCACAAAAAATTACACACTGCACAGAGAACGAAGCAAAATAAATAGGGTAAGCAGACAAACACAAGCAGGAGAGCGAAGAATGCTGGGATGGAGAGAACGCTCCTCTTGTGACAACAGTGGTTAAAGCCTCAAAGATGTGATTACAGGGAACCACATACGTAAGCTGGTCCGTAAGCGCACCATGAGGACGCTGGGACCCACAGGCCCATCGGACATTGTGATTTGCAGCTGGGAGGCCTCTGTGCCGGCACCCTCGGCTCTGCAGGTGGCCATGGGCTGCTCCTCACTGCCGTCCGGCCTGACTCCAGCCCCTCTGGCTATGTCCGTGGGCAGCAGAGGCCCGTCTCCTACTTTCCTGGACACCGCGAGCCCGGGCTGCTAACTAGGTGGCAAACCAGCCACGCGACTCCCCACCGAAGGCATGAACCAGCCGGTGTTTCGGCACCAGCACCCGAGCCGTGAGAGACACCTGCCCGGACACATGGAGACTAGACCCCCACGAGTAAGGGGGTGGCCAGGCAGGGCCACAGTGAGGGGACTGGAGGTCTGTACATCCCAGAGTGCCCCTCAGCCAGGCAGGGTGTAACCAACAGCCCTCAGCCTGACACCATCCTCCCCCGGGGACTGTAATGCTGGACCACACCCTACGGTGCAGTGGTGCTGGGGTTCGGAATGACACAGCCAAGGGCCCCCCAATGCTCTGTACCTGCATCCACACTGAGATGAGACCCAGAGCAGATGCCTCGGACAGCAGGTCAGCGTCCTGGGCGGCCGTGGGAAGGAGCCCCAGACGGGGGCCCTGAACCACACACAGTGTTCTCCCACCTTCGAGCGACCCCACTGCAGGGCTTACTGAGGTAAACGGCTCGGGTTGCAAAGGGAGCCTCGTCCATGTAGGCGTGCGGGGCCTCTGCAGGGCAGGCTGTGGCCGTGGGCCCGTTCGTGCTCTCCACCCGCACGCAGAGGACGAGCACACCCCCCCGCCTGCTCAGGCCCCTAGACCCCCAGCTCGGCACCGGCTCCCCCCAGCAGCCCTGCTGTGGATGAACAGGCCCGCAGCCCGCCTCAGGGCCCTGCTGGTGGCCGAGCCAACACCAACTGTCCCCCAGCCGGGACAGCAATGATCAGGGACAAATCAACAGGGCTGGAGATGCATCTGGGAGTCACCGGCCAGGACATCAGGAGCCTTGCAGGCGGGTCCGTCACATCAGGGCCCTGGAGGGCATGCCAGGACCGAGAGGACGGGACTGAGGCCACTCCTGGAATCTGCGTCCCAGCTCCAGCCACTGCAGAACGCCGGGCCTCTCTGCTGCTCTGGCTGTGGGCTGGAGCCCAGCTGGGCACTGCACCTGCCCCCAAGGGAAGGGGCTGGGGATGCCCACCTCGGCCCCACAGGTAAGAGCCCAGTGTTGGCCCCCCTCACTGCGATGGTCCCTCGAGGTGCCGGCTCTGGGCTGGCCTGGTGTCGGGGTGCTGCCCCAAGGCCCCAACAGCTCCCTACACGGCGAGCACCCTTCGCTCCCCTCTCCCTACAGACTCTACAAAAACCACTCCCCGAGGTTTCATCTCCGCGTGGAGCCATGATTTGGGGCCCAGGGACTCAGGGGAGGGACACCGCAGGGCACACCCATGGATCACGACTCCCAGGTGTGTGCCCGGCCCCTGGGGGCTCCTCGGTATCCAGGGCCCTGGCCGGCATGGGCAGGAACCCCTGAGCTGGAATCAATGCGGGGTGTCCTGGCTTGTCAAGTCTCACATGCGCCCAGGTCACCCCAGGCTGGGGACAGGATACCAGCCCCTCAAGATCCCCAGCTCAGTCTCCACAGAGAGCTGTCACCACCAGACCCCGAGCCCAATCACCGGAAGGACCACGAGTGTGTCCTAAAAGCAAGATGTGCCGAACTCTTTCTCAGGTTCACCGCGCTATTCTATGTAAAGTTGTTTTAATGGAGATTTATGGTTAAGGACCTTGTAAGCCACTGGCCCGGGGCCTGAAGCCCCTTCCTTCTGTGGAATCCAGAATCCCAGGCCCCGAGGTCCAGCCCGGCCTGGTCCACTGCTCCTGCAGGGCGTCTGCCAGGTGCAGCCACACCAATGACAGCGACCAACCGCTACGAGCCCCAGTGGGACAGAAGCCCTCCATCGGCCCCAGGGAGGCAGGGGCCCCCGTTTCTCAGGAGGGGCTCGTTGGCCTGGAGAGGGCCTCAGATGGCCGTCCTCAAACTGCCCCAGCCCTCGGAAGGCCACTGCCAGGGACTGGAGCCGGAGACTTGGGTCAGGAGCAGAGCGGCCAGCACCCAATCCCACCTGCTGGCATTCTCTCCCGCTGCCTCGGCCCGCGCTGGCGTCCTGAATGTCACGGACACGGGAGATGCAGTCACCACACTGAGCTCGACGCTGAGACTCCTGGAGTCGGCCCCGGCTGGCCCCCATGGGGCTACACCCCTGCCCGTGTAAGTCCACGGGGCAAACCCTGCCTTGCAGGCTGGGGACAGACAGAAACGCAAGGACCAGTGGGGACGGGAAGGACTCTCCAGTCCCAGGGGACCTGGCAGTGACAGAGGAACACGGCCCCCCAGGCGGAACCTGTGTGGGGCGACATGGGGCTCAAGGCCAAGACCCGAAGATGCCGGGTGCGCCCGATCTGTGAGTTGACCTCTAGGGTTCTGCGCCAAGGAAGGGCGTAGAGATGCCAACAAGCGGCACAACATGGCGGGTCACAGCCTGTCACAGGGACACACCCAAGCACGTGGAGTGCCCGGCACCTCAGGGGTGTGATCTCTGCCACCGCCCACCGTGGTGCGAGTTTCAACACGGTACACGGGTGCCCTTGTGCTGCGTTCCCAGGACGTTGACGGGTCTGCAGCCGTCACCGCAGTGGGACACCGGGGTGTCTCGGGACCCACGTCCCCAGATCTGTGAGTCTGTGCTTGGCTCCAAGGGCTCGTCAGTGAGAAAATATGAGCAAAACCACGAGGAGACACGACTGCAGGAAACCCCTGGTGAAGGACGGTAGCATGTCCCCAGTGCCCGACAGCGGGCCGTCCACCTGGCCTGGGGGCGGGTGGGGGCCGACCTCGGGACCCCCCCATGCTCCAGCGGTGCAGAGGCTTCGTCACACCTCACAACAGCACTAGATAAAGGCAGCGCTCAGGGAGGGGGGGGGAGGCCACGCCGCGGTCTGGAGGGCGGAGGCGCTCTGCCGCCCTCTGACTCAGAGCCTCCACGATGGGATTGCTACCACCGCTGTTTGCACTGGGCCAAGACCTGCAGCAGAACGGCCGGAGGCCAGGAGCTGCTCGGCATCGGGGATCTGGGGTCAGGGAGACACACAGGTGCACGCACGCCCCGCACACGTCCGTGGGCCCCGCCTCGCCCAGCACGGCCCCTGCCTCCATCACCTGGGAAGGCCGTCCAGGCAGGTGGAGGAGAGGAGGTGCGCGACAGGGACCACCCAAATCTGCANAAAGATCCCCAGCTCAGTCTCCACAGAGAGCTGTCACCACCAGACCCCGAGCCCAATCACCGGAAGGACCACGAGTGTGTCCTAAAAGCAAGATGTGCCGAACTCTTTCTCAGGTTCACCGCGCTATTCTATGTAAAGTTGTTTTAATGGAGATTTATGGTTAAGGACCTTGTAAGCCACTGGCCCGGGGCCTGAAGCCCCTTCCTTCTGTGGAATCCAGAATCCCAGGCCCCGAGGTCCAGCCCGGCCTGGTCCACTGCTCCTGCAGGGCGTCT
>NC_048232.1:89725931-89769703 GCF_002007445.2 Ailuropoda melanoleuca | reverse complement strand
GGCCTCTGCAGGGCAGGCTGTGGCCGTGGGCCCGTTCGTGCTCTCCACCCGCACGCAGAGGACGAGCACACCCCCCCGCCTGCTCAGGCCCCTAGACCCCCAGCTCGGCACCGGCTCCCCCCAGCAGCCCTGCTGTGGATGAACAGGCCCGCAGCCCGCCTCAGGGCCCTGCTGGTGGCCGAGCCAACACCAACTGTCCCCCAGCCGGGACAGCAATGATCAGGGACAAATCAACAGGGCTGGAGATGCATCTGGGAGTCACCGGCCAGGACATCAGGAGCCTTGCAGGCGGGTCCGTCACATCAGGGCCCTGGAGGGCATGCCAGGACCGAGAGGACGGGACTGAGGCCACTCCTGGAATCTGCGTCCCAGCTCCAGCCACTGCAGAACGCCGGGCCTCTCTGCTGCTCTGGCTGTGGGCTGGAGCCCAGCTGGGCACTGCACCTGCCCCCAAGGGAAGGGGCTGGGGATGCCCACCTCGGCCCCACAGGTAAGAGCCCAGTGTTGGCCCCCCTCACTGCGATGGTCCCTCGAGGTGCCGGCTCTGGGCTGGCCTGGTGTCGGGGTGCTGCCCCAAGGCCCCAACAGCTCCCTACACGGCGAGCACCCTTCGCTCCCCTCTCCCTACAGACTCTACAAAAACCACTCCCCGAGGTTTCATCTCCGCGTGGAGCCATGATTTGGGGCCCAGGGACTCAGGGGAGGGACACCGCAGGACACACCCATGGATCACGACTCCCAGGTGTGTGCCCGGCCCCTGGGGGCTCCTCGGTATCCAGGGCCCTGGCCGGCATGGGCAGGAACCCCTGAGCTGGAATCAATGCGGGGTGTCCTGGCTTGTCAAGTCTCACATGCGCCCAGGTCACCCCAGGCTGGGGACAGGATACCAGCCCCTAAAGATCCCCAGCTCAGTCTCCACAGAGAGCTGTCACCACCAGACCCCGAGCCCAATCACCGGAAGGACCACGAGTGTGTCCTAAAAGCAAGATGTGCCGAACTCTTTCTCAGGTTCACCGCGCTATTCTATGTAAAGTTTTTTAATGGAGATTTATGGTTAAGAACCTTGTAAGCTGCTGGCCCGGGGCTTCTGTGGAATCCAGAATCCCAGGCCCCGAGGTCCAGCCCGGCCTGGTCCACTGCTCCTGCAGGGCGTCTGCCAGGTGCAGCCACACCAATGACAGCGACCAACCGCTACGAGCCCCAGTGGGACAGAAGCCCTCCATCGGCCCCAGGGAGGCAGGGGCCCCCGTTTCTCAGGAGGGGCTCGTTGGCCTGGAGAGGGCCTCAGATGGCCGTCCTCAAACTGCCCCAGCCCTCGGAAGGCCACTGCCAGGGACTGGAGCCGGAGACTTAGGTCAGGAGCAGAGCGGCCAGCACCCAATCCCACCTGCTGGCATTCTCTCCCGCTGCCTCGGCCCGCGCTGGTGTCCTGAATGTCACGGACACGGGAGATGCAGTCACCACACTGAGCTCGACGCTGAGACTCCTGGAGTCGGCCCCGGCTGGCCCCCATGGGGCTACACCCCTGCCCGTGTAAGTCCACGGGGCAAACCCTGCCTTGCAGGCTGGGGACAGACAGAAACGCAAGGACCAGTGGGGACGGGAAGGACTCTCCAGTCCCAGGGGACCTGGCAGTGACAGAGGAACACGGCCCCCCAGGCGGAACCTGTGTGGGGCGACATGGGGCTCAAGGCCAAGACCCGAAGATGCCGGGTGCGCCCGATCTGTGAGTTGACCTCTAGGGTTCTGCGCCAAGGAAGGGCGTAGAGATGCCAACAAGCGGCACAACATGGCGGGTCACAGCCTGTCACAGGGACACACCCAAGCACGTGGAGTGCCCGGCACCTCAGGGGTGTGATCTCTGCCACCGCCCACCGTGGTGCGAGTTTCAACACGGTACACGGGTGCCCTTGTGCTGCGTTCCCAGGACGTTGACGGGTCTGCAGCCGTCACCGCAGTGGGACACTGGGGTGTCTCGGGACCCACGTCCCCAGATCTGTGAGTCTGTGCTTGGCTCCAAGGGCTCGTCAGTGAGAAAATATGAGCAAAACCACGAGGAGACACGACTGCAGGAAACCCCTGGTGAAGGACGGTAGCATGTCCCCAGTGCCCGACAGCGGGCCGTCCACCTGGCCTGGGGGCGGGTGGGGGCCGACCTCGGGACCCCCCCATGCTCCAGCGGTGCAGAGGCTTCGTCACACCTCACAACAGCACTAGATAAAGGCAGCGCTCAGGGAGGGGGGGGGAGGCCACGCCGCGGTCTGGAGGGCGGAGGCGCTCTGCCGCCCTCTGACTCAGAGCCTCCACGATGGGATTGCTACCACCGCTGTTTGCACTGGGCCAAGACCTGCAGCAGAACGGCCGGAGGCCAGGAGCTGCTCGGCATCGGGGATCTGGGGTCAGGGAGACACACAGGTGCACGCACGCCCCGCACACGTCCGTGGGCCCCGCCTCGCCCAGCACGGCCCCTGCCTCCATCACCTGGGAAGGCCGTCCAGGCAGGTGGAGGAGAGGAGGTGCGCGACAGGGACCACCCAAATCTGCAGGGAGCTCCGCCGACCCATCCTGCGGACAACGACCTTTCCTTCCCGCCCCCCAGCAGCCCATGACTCACACCTCCTGCCCAACGAGGACCACCAAGTTGACAACTGGCTTGACTCACGGGTGGGCTGGCCACGCGATGCCGCGGTGCCCCTTCCTGCCGCCCGTGGAGGACGGTGTGGACGGCGGCTCAGCCACAGCTGCAGCCTGAACCCACGTTGGTGCTGTCCCCACACCGCGAACTCTGGTGGGAGCGCCTGGGGTAGGGCCCCAACGGGCAGGAGACAGCGGAGGAGGACAGAACCCTAGGCGTCCCCGCTCCACACCCGCCTCTCCTGGTACAGAGCAGAGACACCGCGCGGTTCATGCCGTGACAATAGGTGCCTGGAGGCAGCCCACACCCACCAAGCAAGTGACATGCGGTTTTATCCTCATCACAGCACACTCAGTAAGAGGATTAAAATATACAGAAAAAACTCAGTGAAGTCTGACAGAGTATTACGGCCTCGGGATCTGAGCTACAGGACACCCCTCTACCTGCGGAGGGTCCCCTGCGAGACCCGCCTCTGTGGGGGGCATGTGCCNCGTGGGGGGCACGTGCCCCTCTCCACCACACCCGGAAGCAAGGCCATTCCCGCCGTCCACAGGGCCCCTGGCCACCCCACCGGCCTGAGGCTCCGGGGTCCCTCTAGGCCCTGCTTGCTTTCCAGCTCCCCCACCCAGGATAGCCACCTGTCCAGCCACCTGCCCGGCCGGCCCCTGGAGACACCCCCATGACCACCCTCAGCTGTGTGCCTCCATCCTCCGAGCGNTGTGGGGGGCATGTGCCCCTCTCCACCACACCCAGAAGCAAGGCCATTCCCGCCGTCCACAGGGCCCCTGGCCACCCCACCGGCCTGAGGCTCCGGGGTCCCTCTAGGCCCTGCTTGCTTTCCAGCTCCCCCACCCAGGATGGCTACCTGTCCGGCCACCTGCCCGGCCGGCCCCTGGAGACACCCCCATGACCACCCTCAGCTGTGTGCCTCCATCCTCCGAGCGGACAGCTCCCTCTGTCTCTGCGCGGGGGGCAGGGGGGCCGCCCTCCAGCTGGGAAGCCATCACGGCCTGCGTTCCCAGAGATGCCCCTGAAACAGCCCTGCAGGGAGTCAGAGGGCCCTCAACCCCGCCTGGCCCCTGGGTCCCCACAGCTGAACTCCCAGCTGGTCCCTGGGCTCAACAAGACCTGAAGAGGGAGGGGAAGCAGGAATGTGCATGAACCCAGGGGGCCAGGTTCCCAGGTGATTCCCAGGGAACCGGGGGCAGCCTGGCCCGTGTGCGCCTGCTCCTTCCTTGTTCTGCTGCAGAGTGTGCGACGGCCCACGGCGATCCTGCCCTGGCTTTGCCTTGCAGGGAACGTGTTGGCAAGGTCAAGGGCGGGGGCCTAAACTTGAGATAAAGGGGGCAGGACGTGTCTGCATGGACGGGCGGTCCTGCGCTGCTCCCTTCTCCCATCCCTTTTTCTTTTTTTCAAGATTTTATTTATTTATTTGACAGAGAGACAGCCAGCGAGAGAGGGAACACAGGCAGGGGGAGTGGGAGAGGAAGAAGCAGGATCCCAGCGGAGGAGCCTGATGTGGGCCTCGATCCCAGGACCCCGGGATCACGCCCCGAGCCAAAGGCAGACACTTAACGACTGAGCCACCCAGGCGCCCCCCTTCTCCCAGCCTGAAGAGGAGCCCTTGGCTCGCCCCTGCTCTGCAGTACAGTCCTGATGTCCCCTGGCTGTCCCCACTAACACAACTCTGAAATATAATTATGGCTGTTTCCAGCAGTCAAACATCTCAAGACAACCTCCCAGACCAGGCCAACTTTGTCCCAGCCTGGGCAGGGATGGCAGCTTCAAGAGGGAAATGCAGGAAACTGCCAGGGGCCCCGACGCACCCTTCGCAGCCAACACCTGGGAAAACAGCCACCTCCCATGGAGAAGGAGCTGTTTCTAGAAGGTTCGTGACCCCTGACCCAAAGAGAGGAGGGTCCTGGAAAGGGGCAAGCCAGGCTTACAAAGCAGGCAGAGTGGTGTGGGTCTGGGCTCTAAGCTGGAGAAGGCTGGAAAGGGGGGAGCCAGCTCCTCGTAGGACGACCTCAGGGCCCTCCTGCCGCCCAGCATCACCTGCCCCCTGGTTGCTCCCTCCCCTGCGTCACCTGCCAGAAAGCACTGCTCACCCTTCAGGTCCAGACTTGCTCCTCCCCACTCACTCCCCAGCCCCTCATCAGAAGGACAATTGCTGGGGCGCCTGGGTGGCACAGCGGTTAAGCGTCTGTCTTCAGCTCAGGGCGTGATCCCGGCGTTGTGGGATCGAGCCCCACATCGGGCTCCTCCACTGTGAGCCTGCTTCTTCCTCTCCCACTCCCCCCTGCTTGTGTTCCTTCTCTCGCTGGCTGTCTCTATCTCTGTTGAATAAATAAAATCTTTAAAAAAAAAAAAAAAAAGAAGGACAATTGCTGGGGGGAGCCAGGTGACCCCACCCGTCACCTGCTCCTGCCCTCGCTGGGAGAAGGCAGGGGGGCAGTGAGAATGCCGAGGGCCACACAGCTCTCTGCCCCCCGATGTCAGCAGGCTGGACTCACATCCCCAGGAGTATGTTCCAGAGCTCAGCCCAGCTGGCTCTGCAAACCTTACAAAGGAGAGATGACGGCAGTGCTCAGGGATCAAACCTGGCCATGGGGGCTCCACAGGACTTCTCCATCAAGAGGGGTGACCTGCACCCTGGGGCCCTGGGTTCCCTCTGCCTCAATCCCCACCCTCCCCTGCCCCCTGCCTCTCTGCTCATCAGCACAGAGCTGGGCAGAGTCTCGCCCCTTCACCCAATGCTCTGTGCTCAGGGATGCCACAGCTCGGGGCCCGGGGGGGCTTCAGACCCACATGGGGTCACTGGCCTTCAGTGTGCACCTGAAGACTAGTGCCCCCACCCTCCAGACCCAACACAGGCCTCCAGGGACCCCACCGGACTTCATCCCTGCCAGGGACATGCTCCCTGAGGCGTGTCCTCCCAACAGGGACGACAGGAGGTCACTTAGCGCTGCTATGAACCCCATACTGGCCACGAAGCCAGGACAGAGCCCCCGGCAGCGGGAGCCCACACTCCTCTGACCGCGAGAACTCGCCTCGCACGACGGCCGGGGCTCTGGAGCAAGAATGACACACGCCGCAGCTGCCCGCAGCTCCGGGGACAAGCCCACCTGCCCGCCAGCGTCCCACCCTGGAGAGCAGGTGGCAGCCTTGGTCTGTACAATGAGCCAGTGGGACAAGCCCACATCCTTCCCTCTCTGGACTGAGCCACCACCATGGAGACCAGACACCGTGGGGAGGAGGCAGTGGGTGGTGGCGGGAAAGCCCCCCTGCGGCGAGCCGGTGGGTGGGGGGCGGCGGGCCCAGCCCATCACCTCCCCCCCAGAAGTGCAGCGGCCCTACGGGCTCTGGGCGAGAACGCGGGGCTGACGGCACAGAGGGAAGCTGCAGACAACCTCATGCGGGGCGGACCCAGCCTGAGGGAGGCCCACATCCCTGACCCTGGAGCCTGTGACCTGTGGCCTTCCCCACAGAAGGGGATGTCACCCGCAGGGCACAGACGTGGACGAGCTGGGGACCTGTGTGTGCCCGGGTCTTCTAAGAGTCCCTGCAAGAGGGAGACATGAGGCAATCTAACCACAGAGAGAAGACCGGGTGACACGGGACACAGAGGCTGAGGGACAGATGCCCTTGGAGATGGAGCCACACTCCGGGCAACTCCGGGAAGCAGGGGCCCTGCCCACGCTCTGACTGTGGTTCGCTGACACCCCTTGTTGGACGTGAGGCCTACGGAACTGTGAGGGAACAGGTTTGCGTGGTTTGAAACCACGAGGTCCAGGGGAATCTCTGATTGGCCACGGCGAACACAACATGCCCAGGGCGTGTGGTCACCACGAGGGCATGGGCCTGACCCACAGGGGCTGCCGGACACTGGCCAGAGTGGGCGAGGCTGGCCGACCCAGGGCAGAAGGACATTGAGGGCACCAGCCGTGTAAGGGCAGGGGGGTGCTGGAGGACCATGTGGGGGGGTCCAGGGCTGCAGCTGGGCAGGACAGGCTGTTGAAGGACGGAGCGCGACCTGGAGGGCCCCCCAGCCTGCCACACGGCATGGAGCCTGCCCCAGACACCAGGCTGCCTCCACACACTGGGGGGGCCACACCCGGAGGGGGGCCGAAGCTCACGGCAAACACCTGCTCCTGCCGGCGGGAGATGACCTCTAAGAACACACAGCTGGGCCCGGGGCTCAGAGGATTCGGATCCCATGCTCACGTTAAATAGTAATTATCAGACGATGCGCGGTCCCAGGCCCCACACTGAGCAGGATGCTGGCGGGTCCCTGCAACCCCCACAGCCCCTGCGAGGCACGACGTGTGTCTACGTCTCACAGAGGACTCAGGCCCGGCTTCCCCTGGCCACCCGGGGCTGGAGGTGCAGCCTAGAGCTTCTGTTCCGCCTCGAGGCCCGGCCACCGCCCCGGCTCCTCTGATGTCCGTGGAGACGTCACTACAGGCTCTAAACCCTGTGGCATCCCAAACACTTCAGAAGACCCCGAAGGAGTCCTCTCAGTGTGAGAGCAGAAAGGGGGCTCGGCTCAGGCAAAAGGGACAGAGACCCAGGTGTCTGCTTGGGAGCCCAGGCCCTTTGCTGTATTGGGACGTCGGCTGGGAGAGGCCTCTCAGGACTCGGGGATGGAGCCGTAGGGGGCCCTGACCTAAAGCGCTTGATGAGGACACACGGGGGCAGCCCCTGCGGGGAGCCTCATGTTGCCTTTCCCCTGCCCCTGGCCTGGTTGGCACAAAGGCCAGGACCCCAGAGGTCGTCAGGGGTTCCCGGCTGGTCCCCAGACCTCGTCCATGGCAGCTGGGTTCGCCCTGCCCTCTGGGAGCAGCTGAGGCTCCGGGAGCCCCTGATTCGACCTGTAACCCGGCCCTGTGGGTACCCCTGGGTGGGGGAAGTGGGAGAGCAGAAGGGGGACTCGGGACAGACTCTTCCTCCCGAGAATGTTCCTGAAGGACAGCTCATGACACCAGGTTGCGTTCAAAAGCCCATGGTCCCCCGGCCTCTCTGACCACACGTCTCCCACCCCAGGAACAAGCACCTGGCCGGCCTGCCCCGCTGGCAGCCCCGGGCGCCCAGTTACACTGACAGGGGAGCATGGTTTTGGGGCTCCCTCTGCCGGGGCCTCCTTGGGCCCGGCTGCTGGAGTTGGAGCCCCGAGTGCAGGCCCGGCAGACGGCCTTTCTGCTTCCTTCCCTGGCGCTGGATTCACCCCGCAGGGCTTTGGGGCCCAGGGTCTCCGGAGGGCCCACAGCCCTGCATCTCTGCGAACATGCAGACATTTTATGGGATGACAGCAAAGGAGGCGCGGACACTTTTATTGTTCTCCTTGAGGCAGCGAACGCTGCCCTGAGACGTCCATTACCGAGCACCTCGCCAGCGTCCAGCTGGCTCCCAGTCAATTATCCCTGGTAATGTGCCTATTAATGAGGCGTCCCCCGCCTGGCAGGTCCACGCGGCGGCCCCAGGGCCCATCCCGAGCCGGGCTGGAACGCGGCTGGCACAACATCGTAAACACCGGCTAATTACGCCCAGTTTATGACTTCGCAAAGGTCAATAAAGGCATGCGGGCGTCGCTCCCCGGAGCGGAGCATCCGGGGGCCGGCTGGGGACGGCAGCGGAGCCCGGGCCGGCTGTGAGCACATGCACCCGGAAAACGGGGCAGCTCCTCGGTGACAGGCTCCCGGCGGCCCCACCTCCTTAGAGCGAGCCTGCCGCCCTCCGTGCCGCCCTGTGCTGGTCAGAGCCACAGCCTGGACACGGCACAGAGCCAGGAGGGAGGACGGCCCTCCCTGAGCTGGAAAGATCCCAGCCCTGCTCCATGAGCTGAGCTCCTCTCAGAGCATCTGGGCTTTGCTGTGTCAGCTCCTCCCGGCTCCTGCAAGAGGCCCTCCCCCCAGGCTGGGTCTGGCTTCTCCTGGCCTTGCTCTCTCCATGGCAGACAATTGCTTGGGACCCCCAGGCCCCTGGATGCCAGAGGAGCCACCAGGGTCACGGTGGGGGAGTCCTGGATGACCTACGGAGCACGGAGGTCACGGCCATGACCCCGGGACACTCACAGCCTGGGATCGGTCCTCACTCCTGTGACCCAGTGTCACTATTGGCAGCAGCCCCCTTGATGACCAGAAATGCCCCTGCTGGGCTGAGAGGTGGGGCTGCCTGAGCCCCAGGGTCTCCCAGACAGCTGTCTGCCCTCCGCCACAGGGGGCTGTGAGCCAGGCCTTGTCCTGGGGGTGCTACAGACGTCCAAGCAGATCATTCTCGGGGGCCGGGCTATCCTCTGGCCCTCGGGGTGTTCAGGCTGTGAAGACCACACTGTCTACACAGCTTGTCGGATGCCTGCCCCGGGAGCCAGCACCTTCCCTGGCTGAGAACCCCAGCCGAGCAACCAAACCCGACACCTACTACTGAAAATCATGTCCCACTCCAATCTCAAGTGGCTTCATTTGTCCTTCAGACCATTGCTGGATCCTGGGGACACAGAGACAAAATGGGTTCACTGCAACCAGCAGAAGAGCCAGGGCCTAGGCGGGCTGGGAGGGGGCAGGAGGGGGCAGGACCCAAACTGGGAGGGGGCGAGGNAAATGCCCCTGCTGGGCTGAGAGGTGGGGCTGCCTGAGCCCCAGGGTCTCCCAGACAGCTGTCTGCCCTCCGCCACAGGGGGCTGTGAGCCAGGCCTTGTCCTGGGGGTGCTACAGACGTCCAAGCAGATCATTCTCGGGGGCCGGGCTATCCTCTGGCCCTCGGGGTGTTCAGGCTGTGAAGACCACACTGTCTACACAGCTTGTCGGATGCCTGCCCCGGGAGCCAGCACCTTCCCTGGCTGAGAACCCCAGCCGAGCAACCAAACCCGACACCTACTACTGAAAATCATGTCCCACTCCAATCTCAAGTGGCTTCATTTGTCCTTCAGACCATTGCTGGATCCTGGGGACACAGAGACAAAATGGGTTCACTGCAACCAGCAGAAGAGCCAGGGCCTAGGCGGGCTGGGAGGGGGCAACTGGGAGGGGGCGGGAGGGGGCAAGACCCAAGCTGGGAGGGCATGGGAGGGGGTAGGATGGGGTGCAGGGGGACCCGCCCCAGCGGCTCCATGTGCTGTGACCGTCAGGGAGAGGAGGGACCTGGGTTGTCCAGGCTGTCCATCCTTCCTGAGCTGGAAGATGGTCAGGGAGGGCAGAGTGCTTGCCTGCAGCCCATAGGTGGTCTTTCAGGATGTGCAGAAAACGAGCCAAAAGGGTTAAAATCATGTTGGAAAAACCATGATTTCCACTCATGAGTCAACTCAAAGGCCTCGACACCCCGGGAGTGCTGGGGTCCTCAGGTGGCATCGAGGCAGGCAGGGGAGCCCCCATCATCCAGGAAGGACAGAGAGGCCTGGCGGGAGCTGAGACGCCCACCCACACGCCACTGCTGAAGGGGATCCCACCGTGAGGGGAGCCGGCCTGGGGCCCCAAAGAACCCACACTCCTCACTCCCGATGATGGCGTTTCCTCCTCCAGGGGGCCCTGCAGGACTGGCATCCCCTCCCCAGGTCTCCCTGCTCTCGGGGGAGGGGCCCCTCAGAGCACCTGGGCCCCATCATACCAGGCTGTCCCCCCCGCACCCTGTGAGGTCACGTATAGCCGTGTGAAGCATCCCTGACTGTTCCAGGAGGTCGTGACCGTGGGCGGGCATTTTCGGCAGTGGCTGTGTGTTGTAGAAAGAAGCACCCTTTGAGAAACCAGGAAGGCTAACCTGGCTGGTCTCTCCCAGGCTCAGGCACCAGGAGGACGGAGCGTGGCTGCAGGGACAGCTGCTTGCCCTCCACGAACTCATGCAGGGGGTACGGTGCTCTGGGTCCAGGGGCCCAGTGTCCGTACCAGGTAGCCCGGGGTGTTTGTCCCCACACCCCACCCCGGGCCCGGCTCCAGAGAGGACACGGGGGCAGTGCATCCGGTTCCTCCAGCATGGACTGGCACCTGGGGACCAGCCTGTCTGGCATCATATCGGCAAGAGGCCCGTGTTGGCTTCCCAGGGCTGCAGAAGGACCAGGCACTGCCCTGCCCGCCCTGGCGGAGCCCCGCGCTGGAGGCACCTGGAGGGAGGCTGGTGTGGGGACGGGGGCTCTGTGCAAGGAGCCGTCAGCTGGGCCCGGGAGCAAGGCGCACGGAAGGAGGAGGAGGGCCACATTCTGGAGGCCACGGGGCCAGGGATCCAGGGACAAGAGGGCCTGCAGTGGGGAGGAGCTCCAAGGACACCCCGGCAGACTGGGATCCAGAGGAGCCGAGGCTGGCATACCCTCCCTGTCCCTGAGCGGGCACAGAAGCGGAAGGTGCTGACCTGTGCTGACAAATGCCCCCTTGCACCCCTCCTGGCTGGCGTCCCCTCCCAAGCTGACCTCGACCACACGGACCCCTCCAGCACCGGCAGGCCAGACAAAGCCAGGTGGCAGCACTTCCTGCCCTTGCTCTGGTGGAGGCCCCACCCTCCCTGAGCCTCCGTCCCTGCCTGGGCAGTGGGGGTGACAAGGTTAAGACCCCTCAGTGGGCAGCCTTTCCGCCCTGTGCCCTGGGGCTGTGGCCCTCAGGTGCCTCCCACCTGCGTCTCCCCATCAACCATCCTGTGTTGGGTGGACCCAGCTCAGGACACCCAGATGGTTCAGAAAGGACGGGTCTTTCTTAACCACGTGTGGCCTCCCTGGTGGGCTCTCTTTAGGCAGCATGGGTAGTGCCCACGCCAAGTTGCTGATCAGAAAACCATGTTTCCCAGCCGTGGCATGCATCCTCTGGACCACAGGAAGCCACGGGATCTGAGGGCTGGTTGCCTAGGAGGGGTGGCCGGGGCGGTCCACGCTGAGGGGCCCGGCCACAAGCCCTAGGACAGTGACAGAGCGCACACTGAGCCAGCTGGCCTCTGACAAAGCAGCGAAGGCAAGTCCATGGAGGAAAGATGGCTCTCCAGCAGAAGACGCTGGAATAATCGGGAGACCGACACGCAAAAAATAAATCAGGACTCAGACCTCACACCGTTCACAAAAATTAACTCAAATCGGGGATCTAAAAAAAAAACAACACAATGATATGAAATTTCTATAAGAAAATGTAGGAGAAAATCTATGTGACCTTCAGTTTGGTAACGAGCTATTAGATAAACCACCGAAAACATGATCCTCGAAGGAAGGAAAGTGATAATTGGGCGTCTCTAACATTAAATACTTCTGCTCTCGGAAGGCACCATTCAGGGCAAGAAAGGGAGAAAATCCTTGCAAACCGTACACAACCGACGAAGGGCTCATGCCCGGAAGGTGCAGGAAGCCTTAAAACTCAACCGTGAGAGAATAAACAACCCAGTGAAACCACGGGCACACGATCCGAACAGACACCTCCCCCTAGAATGACAGATGAGCACGTGGACACACGTTCAACGGTGTTTGTCATCAGAGAGTTTCAAAGGGGAGTGAGGACACAGCGCGCGCTCGCCGCAGAACGGCTAACGCAGTGACACCCGCAGGAGAGCGCGCCCAGAGCGTGGGGCCGCCCCCGCTCCCCGCGGGACGGCAGCCACCTGCCGCGGCCACTCTGCAGAACGCTCAGCAACCAGACTTCCTTCTCTTCCCACGCCATTGCGACCCGGCAACCGGGCTCCTTGGTATTTACCCTCATTGACGTTCACACTTACGTCTTCACGACACACCGCCAATGAACCTTCACGGTACCTTTTTACTCCTCTTGCCAAAACCTGGAAGCAACCCAGAGAACCTTCTGCAGACGACTGGGTTAGCAAAGTGGGTGCTTCCAGGCGATGGGACGCTGCTCAGCACTATAGAGAAATGGGACATCCAGCCACGAAAAGACACGGAAGCACCTAGACACACATCCCTCAGCAACAGAAGCCAGGCTGGAAAGGCTGCTGGCTCTAGGATCCCAACTCTACGATATTCCGGAAAAAACGATAGAGAAAACAAATGTGGTGGCTGCCTGTTGGCGAGGAAGGAAGGAGGGAGGGAGAAGCAAAGCGCGGGGACATTTTCATCCGGGAAAACTACTGTGGGTGACACTTACTGTAACGGCGACACAGTGCACCATGCACCTGCCACGAGCCACGTGACTTCACGACACGAGCAGTGACCCTGAACACACAGACCTAGGGAACAGTGTCGGGACCCCAGGATGGGGTTCTGATGCTGTCGGGAGCGTCCAGCCATGACAGCTGTGTGACCCAGACTGCAGAGGGTGGGGACCCCATGCCGCCCTACACGGGCGGAGCCGTCAGACCCGCGGCGGCAGGAACCAGGCAGAAGTGCCGTCTCTCGCTACGGACGCCGTTTCCCATGGGGATACAGGGACACAGATCCTTCTGAATGTCTACACTCGAGTGGAACAGTGCAGCCCGTAGAGGCAGACGGTGGGGCCAGGCTTCACACGGTTACAGCGGGAGGTTGGGCGGGCAGGGGCGGGAGGCTGGAAGGATCCACGCAGGGATGGGTCAGTCGGTTGAATGTGTGGTCAGCCTGCTACGGAGACAGGCAGCCGCCTACGGAGGTGTGTGTGTGCACCGGTCCCGACAGCTCAGAGACACCCCACTAGCAGCAAGGACACCTAACACCCGATGCTGGTCTCGAACACACTGTCCATAAGGGACCCGGGCCTCCTTGGAGAAAGGGCTCATCTGGGGACTGGGTAGGAAACAAGCAGCCTGTGGCGTCCCATGGAGCGAAGAAGGAAGTGCTCAGCAAACAAAACCGCTGGCCGTGCGGGCGTGTCAAAGGCTCCTGAAGTTCCCGGTGGCCAAAGCTGAAACGTTCGAGCAACCGCACATAGTGGATCTGACTCCAAACATAGAAATGCTCTGTCTGTGCTGATGTCCACATGAGTGCGTCCATGATCAGACGGGTAGAAGGAAACAGATCTCCACGATGTCTGCGGAATCTGCCCTCGGGGACGGGGCTGCACGCCATGTCGTGACTTCCGTGCAAAGAGAACAGCATGGAGGGAGCAAAAGAGACGTGCTATCACGGAGGAGCCTGACACCGCGGCCGAGCCACGTGGTCAAGGGCATCACGGGGGTCGGCCACGTTCACAGCAGAGGCCCTGATATGACGGGACGAGAGGGGCCCTTCGCCTCTGTGGTGTTCCTCCCCCAGACCCACACCCCAGCCAAGCCTGACAGCGAGCCGTTCTGCAAAACACGCACCCAGGCCCTCGACATGCCAAGGTCATCGGACCCAAGGGAAGTCTGAGGAACCGCCCCGACTGGGGAAGCCCAAGGAACCGGGGGGACTGGATGTTTTGTGGCGTCCTGGACGGGACCCTGGACCCAAAGAAAGAATGGTCGGCAGAAACGAGGGACTTTTAATGACAACGCAACGAAACTGTTTCTTCGGTTGTAACAAGGGCCCAGACTAGGGAAAGAGTGACCCTACAGAGGAGAGTGGGCACCGTGTGTGTGTGTGCAGGGGAACTTTCTGAACCATCTTTGTGATTTTTCTACGAACCGAAGACCTTTGTAAACACACGAGGTCCGTTAAGATACCGTGGAAAGCAGGAGGGAACAGGCGTGCCACGGAGCCCAGCAGAGCACGCAGCCCGGGGAGGCCGTGTCGGCCTCTGACGCAGAGACGTGGGCTGGGACTGGCCCCACCGGCCTGTTCCGCCACCACGTGGGCCTGTCTCCGGGACTTCCAAGAAACAGACTGAGCCCCGGGAACTTGCGCTCAGCCTCGGCTTGGCAGTGAACGACCTCACTCCCTTCACCTTTCCGGCCCTCAGGCCCACTGTCTGCACTTGTGGTCACGCGATGTGTCCCGTGCCCACACGCATGAGCTACACCCCGTAATTAACCCACGGTGACCCTCGCCAAAGAGTCAGGTTCACGAAACAGGCCACGAAGAAGCCGGTGAAAATGTGCCAACCCTTCCCTAGTCCGTGAGCGCTTCTGCTGAGGTCAAAGGTGACCGCGGCAAGGGGAGCTCACCCCAGCCACCCCGGACAGCTCAGGAAACGGCACTTCCCAGGGGCTGGCTGGCCTCGCGTGGGGGGTTACAGAGATTCTGAGCACCGTCTAGGGATAAGATGCATGACTGAAAACCACACTATCAGCAGAGCAGAGTGAGTTTCTGAAGGCCCTGGCCATGGGCATCCCCCACGCCCACCGGGAAGTGCCCCCGAGGTGCTCCACGCACTCCCTGTCCTCAGGACTCAGAGTTTGTCCCCACCAGCCAGCGCTGAAACGTCACCCCGCCTGGCTGCACCAGCCAGGCCACAGCGGGACCGGACGCTTGTCTGCTGAGTGCAGGAGGCCACGCGGACGGACCCTGCAGCATCCTGTCCTGCGTGGCCACGGGTCTGGGCCTGCTCCGTGCTACGGTGTGGGGAACTCAGAGCCACCCGGGACCCCATGAGGCAGGAGGGAAGCAGGGGCGGGAGTGCAGCACGCGGCCTGGAGGGCTGGTCTGGACAGATCAGTCAGAACCTTCTAGAACCTGGGCCCTGGGCTCAGGCCCTGATGTCTGGCTGTGAGGGAAACCCGAGCTACGCACCACAGGACAAAATGAAGGCACGGGGCAGGAGGGGAGAAAGATGTTCACAGGACAGCCAGGACACCATGATAGGGACCACAGGGTGATGGGCGAGTGACAGCACTCTCTCCTTCCGTCCCACCCCCGGCTGCCCTCAACTGGGGGTCAATTTTCTTTTTGTTCTCCTATTGGGTTGGACTGTCGGCATTTCCGTAAGATGTTCCCAGCTCTGGGCCCCAGAGAAGCCTGGGGCGTGGAAGGCAGCACAGCACAAGGCCCAGGACGTGGAGGATGCCGTGCTCGACACCGTGGAGCCAGAACGGGCTCATCGCAGCACCGCGCCCCATCCCCGCGCCACCCCTTGGCTGGACACTGGACACGCACATCCCCGTGCGGTGAACGCTCTACACTGTAAAGGAAGCGTCTGCCTGGCTTCACCCCCATCCTCACCAGCTGGGGTCCTGCGAGTCTGGAGTCAGCTTCCTGCCTGCGCTCCAGGGCGCATCCCGCCAGCAAGGGAGACACGGAGCCTCTAACACCACACTCGGCACAAAAGGGAGGGTGGCACGGCTCGATTTCAAAGGGAAGAAAGGCAAGAAACTCCTGGCTCCCTCCTAAAAATAAACACACAGGCTGACGGCAGATCGTGATCTTGGAAAGTCTAGCAGCTGACAGGTTTATCTGTCCCATGAATTGCTCCCTCATCCCGAAGGACCACAAAGGCCACAAAGCAGTCAGCTCAGGTCGGGAAGCAAGGGGGACGGGATGGGCACAGGGACACTCTGGAGCAAGGGGGGGCCGAGGCACCCACTATGGCCACCGCGCCCTCTGGGATGCCCTCCACGGCCCAGCAGAGGCACAGGGGTCCCGATGCTCACACTGCCCGGGGCCACGTGGCTCGATGACACAGGACGACCACGAGGCCGTGCCCATCAATTACTTAACACCAAGCCGACCGTCCATGGTCTCTTTATGAGCAAGAAAAGCCTGAGCGTCTTCTAATAAAGTATTTACGAGACCTCTTGTTTCCAAACTGCACGGATGGCCTTTTTCCAATTCCATCTAACCTACGAAAGTAAACACAGAATTACGCAGATGCAAGGCCCCACCGGAGAGCATCTCCCCACCACTGAGCATCTCGGGCGAGGAAATCAGGGTGCCAGGGAAGGCCGCTTGGTGCCCATGCCGGCCTGTGGTCAGGGCACGGGGTGGAGGGCCCTGAGCCCTGCTGTGCCCGGTCCTGAGGACAGCAGGGCTACCTACTCCCACGCTGGAACTGCCCCCTGCTTCTGAAATTCGAGTGCTTCCTGCCATCACATCCTGTTTCCATGCGGCCCTGAGGTCACGCACACAGCCCAGATTCACCGGGGTCACATCCTCGCTCTGACACTTGCCCACTGCCTCGGTCTCCCTGTCTGACACACAACACCCAGATATCGGGGCCCCCAGGACGACTGGCCAAGGTCCTCACTGACCAAGCGCTCAGGACAGGATCCCCGGCCCAGCACGCCAGGCGAGGTGCACTCCATCACCGGGGAGCGGCGTGCCCCCAAGTACAGTGTCAACACAGGGGGCCTCGGGGCATCTCCCAGAACACAGGGTTCATCGGTCTCCTGGACCTGTCAGCAGAAGTCTCAGCAGCAGAACGGGCCAGCCCCGTCCCCCAGAGACGGTGAGTGCAGACTGAGTCCCACGGACGCGGTGATCGGGGAGGCTCGGGCACCGTGTTTCTGGACCGTGTCTCTGACCCCTGTACCACCCTGTACCATGGTCATATCGGCCACGGTCTCCTTTGACCTTCCTGCCTCCCCGCCCGCAGGACCCTTGTGACCGCATTTCAGATGGACGCGGATAACCTGGGGAAACTTCCCTCTCAAAATCCACAATCTCCCCGCACCTGCAAAGTCCCTTTCGCCCGGAAAGGTAACATGGTCACAGCTTCGGAGGGTCAGGACATGGACGAGGCTGGGCATCACCAAAGCTCCTGTCCAAGAAGGGGCTCAGGTCCCCGCGGGGCCCACGAGGCTGCTCAGGGCCGCTGCTGACCCGCATGGAGCCTGGGGTCTGCGGGGCCAGCCACACGGGCCTTGCAGGCATTCCCAGGGATTCAGCTGCCGCGGCCTGGGCTGGGATTCCCTCTGTCCTAGACCAGGGGTGGGAAGGGCAGAGAGAAGGCCTGAACATGACCACATCCCACCACGCGTGCCTCTGCAACGTGGCTCCTGGCTTCCACACTCATGCATTCTTCGCGGCCCTGCCTGCCGGACTTCCCTCACGACACCACAGCCCAGCAGGGCACTCGGGGGTGCTGTAGACGGTCCGGACGTCCTGGATGTCCTGGATGTCCAACACATAACCAGGTAAGGTCAGGATTTTAGAAAAACAGGACATCAGCGTTGGCAGAGATGGGAATGAACATAATCCCCTCTTCCTTTCGAAGCCAGCAGGCCTCTCCTCTATGCGCTGCCGGGTTGCCCCCAAGGACGGGACGCTCACTCCTGTGAGAGCTCACCCCGCTCCTGAACACCCACGTGGCTACTAGGCCCCTGTCCACGTGTCCTCATGGGCCCTGCACCCACTTCCGCGGCCCCAGAGGACATGTTCACATGATGGGCAAATAGCAGCATCCACGCTGCCTGAGAGCACGCTTCCATCCACATCCCACCAACAAGAGTCCCGTCCATGTCCACTGAACTGTGTACTCCTTGCTCGTGGACGGGTCTCAGGACAGGGCCCTCGCCTGTCACTGCGGTCGAGGAAGGTGATTTATAACACCTGCTGGCACGAAGGGTGAGTGTGCAGGTCCAGCTAGGGGAGGCATCCGTCCCTGTCTCCCTCTTCCCCCTGCAGCTCTGGCCCCCGGGGAGGTGCCCACCTGCCTACCCCCATCGAGGACGGGCAGGTCTCACCGCACCGTGGTCCTCAATGGTGCTGACACACAGGGGAAGCAGCCCAGGGACGAAGGGAAGGCGGGAGGGAGGGGGCCACGCTGGGGACACCGCACACGGGGAGGCGTCCAAGGAAGGAGCTGTGCCGTGTGCGTGCGTGTGAGTGTGCGTGCATGTGTGTGTGAGAACAGCTGCATCCGCGTGCCCACGGTGTGTCCTCACACACCTGCAGCCACGCTGGCGGTCGTGGGGGATGTCACCCTCCTTCCACTTTCTAATGGCCTAAAGAACGTGGCCGCCACGAAGCTGCTGGCTCTCACTGAGGCCTACAAACCCCGGCCCCGTCCTTTACGGAGAAGAAAACCCCAGGTTACGGCACAACCAAGGACGGAATATCGGTGCTGCTGGTAAAACACGGGATCCGGGAGGCGGCAGCAAGGCCAGCACGTGTGAGGACACGGCTGTCACCGCAGGACACGCGTGGCCAGCCGTGTGTGAAATTCAGTCACACATGCTGAACACGGAGGGAGAAGAACGGGAGACGCAGATGAGCTGCCCTCGTCGGGACATCCGGACGCCCACACGTGACGCCCAAACACGAATTTAAACCAGACCCCAGCTCCAGGTAAAGGGCTATGAAGTCCCCATGCGACAGCGGTGAGACGTAAACTGGGGAGTCAGAGACGCTCACCGTCTGGGGTGGAGGCAGAGAGTGGCTGCGCAGGGACACGCCGCCATCCGGCCACGCTCCCGAAGCCTCTGCCGGGATCAGATGCCCTGTGCGCCCGTAAACACTGCAGCAGAGAATTCAACGCATGTACAAACGAGGGTGACCCGCCGTCCTGTCTCCCTTGGGACTGAGGTGGGCGTGGGGGGCAGGATTTTCACTCTTGAAGTCAGGAAATCTCAGACCACCCAGGGCAAATGCGTCTCCATGAATGAAGCGAATTTAGCAATGAGTTAAGTCTGGGATTCGCAGACCACGCGCACGGGTGGGGACACGTGCTGTTTGGTGCACGACTTTTGGTGTTTCTCTACCTACGAATGTTTTCGTACCGAAAGAGGGGTGAGCAGTGGTCTGAACCTCCCAAACCCATACCTGGGGGCACGGCGGTGGACACACAAGCTGGAAGATGGACGCGGTCATGCTTGCTGGAATAGCTGCCCTGGGGTGCTGTGATCAGCCGAGCGGCGCCAGGACCCCTCCCCAAGCATGGCGTGAAAACAATTCTTCATTCAGGGCTGCACAAACCAGGCCAGCCTGAGCAGGACTGGGACGGGGCAGAAATTCTGCTTCAACCAGTGGGTCTCCCGGGGCGTCAAGAGCACCCCCAGCACCAGGCGGGAGAGGAAGGAGAGACATCCACACATATGCCCCAAAGGCACAACCACCATCATGCAGCAGGACCTCGTGAGCCTGACATGACAGGTGCCCCAGGGGCTGGTGGGGCACTCAGGGCAGGGGCGGGGAGGTAAGAGCCCAGGTGAGGTGCCCCAGGTGCTGGTGGGGTGCTCGGGGCAGGGCTGGCGGGGAGAAAGCCCAGGCGAGATGCCCCAGCAGTTGGTGGAGTGGTCAGGGCAGGGTCGGGGGGGTGAGAGCCCAGACGAGATGCCCCAGGAGCTGGTGGGACGCTCAGGGCGGCGGCGGGGGGGTGAGAGCCCAGGTGAGATGCCCCAGGAGCTGGTGGGGTGCTCGGGGCGAGGGTGGGGGGGACAGCCCAGGTGAAATGCCCCAGGGGCTGGTGGGGTGCTCAGGGCGGNCCAGGCAAAATGCCCCAGGTGCTGGTGGGGCACTCAGGGCTGGGGCTGGGGGCAGCCCAGATGAGATGCCACAGGGGCTTGTGGGGCGCTCAGGGTGGGGGCGGGGGGGACAGCCCAGGTGAGATGTCCCAGGGACTTGCGGGGTGCTCAGGGTGGGAGGGACAGCTCAGACCACGAGCTGGGTGCGCAGGGAGGGGCGAGGCCCACAGGGGCATCTCCGGGCGTAGGAAAGGTGTGGGTGTGGTTTGTGGATGGGGGAGATGCCTGCAGGTGCTGGGAGCACTGCTGAGGTCAGGAGAGGACCCGGGCTTGGGTGCCACTGCCCTGCCTTCCCATTGTCGCCCACGCCCTGCCGGCTGCCTGATGCCCAGGGTTTGAGGCACAAACATGCAGGGCACTGTGAGGCCTGCCCTGGGGGCTCCTCCCACTGGGTGCCTAACACGAGCCCCTCCCACCAGATGTCCGGCACCCTGTGGAGAGAGGGAAACTGAGGCCCAGCGGGCTGGGGGCTCCTGCGAGGTGACACTAACCATCCAGGAAGGGTGTCTCAAATCCTAACCCCAAGGTCCACTCCAGAGAGCACCTGCAGGGTCATGCCCTCCCCTCTCGTTTGGGTGGGATGCTCTCCGTGTGCACAGTGTGTGGCCACCTATACTGTCCCTCTAAGGCCCTGGGACCCTCAGTCTCTCCTCCCACAGTCCTCGGCAGGAGAGCAGTCCCCAGATGCCCTCAACTGAACAGGTGAGTCTCCGCATGGCCCCCGTTGGGCTGCTGATCACATCCAAGATGCCCAGGTCATCGCACTCCAGACCACGAGGCCCCAGGAGGCTCGGCCCTGCCCACTGCTCCAGCGCACGTGGCCCAACACCACATGACCGCAAGGGTGGGCAGGGCCGGGCGCTGCACGTCCTCTCCCCGTCTGCATGCCCTCCTGACCCAGCACAGGTGCCCAGTAAAGACCTCACTGTCTGCGTGACCCTTGGCTGCCTACATGCCCGCAGTGCCCTGCACACCTGCCCTCCCCACCTGCAGCGGACGAAGCATCACGTGTCAGCGTGTGGACCCTGCTGGGAGCCGTTGGTCTGCTGATGGGAAGGGAAGGAGGCCCTGCCCCACCCAGGCAGGCTCTGTGCTCCTGTCCCTCTGACACGTGAGGCCAGGGAAGCCTCAGCAGGTGACCCTGGCCACAGCCCCAAGGCCGTCGGCAGCACTGGATCCACTGACCTCAACCCAGGCTGCTCCCTGGCCATCAGCCCTCCTTCCTGCCCAGGTCCTACTGGTCAAGGCCCAGGGGCCCGGCCCACAGGGACAGTCAGGGCAGCGCCGGGCAGGGCTTCGGGTCTGGGGACATGGAGGGACCAAGAGCGACCGCAGACCCCAGCAGCACCAGCCCCAGTGTGGAGCCTCACGCCGTGCACAGGGTCCACATGCCCTGAATCCATGTGCCCTTCCTGGCTCTGCGAGTCCCGGACTCCAGAGAACAAACCCCGAATTTAAAGGAAGGAGATTTCCACGGGGCACCCGGGTGGTGTAGGTGCTGGAGTGTCCGACTCCTGGTTCCAGCTCAGGCTGTGATCTCAGCGTCATGGGATCGAGCCCTGGGTCGGGCTCCTGCTGGGCATGGAGCTTGCTTGGGGTTCTCTCCCTCCCTCTGCCTCTGCACACGACCCCCACAGGCACGCCCACGCTCATGCCCTAAAATAAATAAAAAACTATTTGACAAAAATGAAAGCATAAATAGAAGAACGGAGCTTTCTAGAAGCTGTTGGGTGTGCTGCTCCCTCGGAGCCGAGACACGGCAGCTGACAAAGCCCAGACGAGTGACAGCCAATGAGCAGTAACACCAGGTCCATCGAGCGTAAGACGCGCACGCGGAACGGAGCATGGAGAGATGGAGGGACAAGGAGGAAACTGAGGAACTGCGTCCCAGGGACTCGCTGACGGCGGGTGTCAGGCAGCTACCCGAAATCATAGGCACCAGCAGTGCGCGAGCAGAGGGGAAAGCAGACAATGACCCCATTTGCATCCGCACCCAAAAACGAGATACGTGGGTATAAACTAACAAAATAGGTACAAGAGCCCCCTCACTGCTCCATTCGGGATGAGGACCCTCCTTTCTCTGTCCTAAGGAACACACCCCCTCCCCACTGGGGGGCAGAAACCTCCTCTCCTGTGCTGGGGGGACACACCCCCTCCCTTACCCGTGCCAGGGGCAGACACGCCCTCCCTGTCTCCCCTGTGCTGGGGGGACACAGCCCATCCCCCACCCCACCCCGGGGGCACACCCCCCACCCCACCCCTGAGCGCACCAGGGCACTACCTGATGCCAAAGCTGACTACATGCCCGGAGCACGGCCTCAGCGGCCCCCGTGATCTCTAGTCTGGTGCCAGCCACTCTCGGTGATGGACTCGGCACAGGAGGAGCCAGGAGCAGAGCCCCGTAAACAGAAAGTTCAGGAGGCATCATTTACAAAGTGCGGGGCCCACACTGCGAGCGGCTCCCTTCAGGAACGTTCCTCCCCGGAAGCCTGGCCCTCCTCTGGAAGGTGCTCACCCCACCTCTGCCCAGACCCAGTGACCCGACCTCAGCGTCAACCCTCTGGCCCCACCGGAGGCCAAGCGATGGCGTCCTCCACCGTCTGCTGTGACGGGTGCAGGGCTGTCCCGAACAGGCATGTCGGCGTCCTGACCCCATGCATGGGCACGAGCCTTACATGGATAGAGGGTCCTGCAGATGGGATCGTGTTCAGACGACGTCATCAGGGTGGGTCTCAATCCAACGTGCAACCCTCTGCTAAGAGCAGCAGAGAGACGGACGCCCAGAGAGGAGGCAGCCGCACAGTGAGGAGGACAGACGTGGGAGGGACCCGGGGCCAGCAGCGGTGGGAGGAAGACCTGCAGCGCTCCCTGACCCCGGCCCCCAGAACTAGGAGAGAAGCCGCTTCTGTTGTGCGGGCTGCTCCAAGTGGCCACCTGTCAGGGTCCAGACTGTGGACATCAGGGCTTGAGGAGTGCATTAAGGGCTCTGACCGACATGCCCAGAGGCTGCAGTGTCTGCACCCAAGCAGGGTGGCCACTCGCACCCCCGGGGCTCCTGTGCCCTCTGCCCACCCCCGCCCTCCCACAAGGTGGGGATGGCTCCTTTCTCGGTCAGACAGCTGATCCTTCACTGATGGGAGCAGTTTACTGAGAGTGGGGCCTGCCCTCCACCCAACCACCCCCCTCTATGCCCAGGTGGGTAAACTGAGTCGGGCAAACGTCAAAAAGAGCCACCACCTTCCACAGGCATTGCAGGGAATGCCACTCACGTTGGCGGATCTGTGCCATGTGGCTGCTCAGAGGGTGGCATGATGCCCACGGGTGTGAGCTTAGAACACGGGGGGGCCCCCGAACCCCACCTTCTACCCGTCCAATGCCCTTCCCAGGGTGCCAGGCCAGAGAAACAGAGCCCTTGCTCCCCACAGACTCTTCCCAACACGCTGGGTGCGGGGCTCACTTCTGGGTGGTGCGTGTCCCAGGCACACGCCCTCACGCTGTTCTGACTCTTAATTGTGAAGCACTGCTGTTTCAGCTCTCCGTCATCGTGACGTTTCCACTAATGCTCTGTGAACTGGGCAGGATTTCCTGACGGTGCTCCTGCTTTCCGGGCAGTGTGGGTTTTCCAATAAATGGATGTGAAGCATTGTCTGCACTGAAGATCAAAGGCGAGACATCAGTACAGACCCTCCTGCAAGCCCAGGTGCACACACGGTGCCTGGAGGAAGGGCTTCAGCAGAGCCTCATACTCTTGTTCCTCAGGACCACCGGGCAGGTTCAAGTTCACTGCTCAATGGAGCCGTACTCCTGAAGAGAAAGCTCGAGCGCTCACCTGCTCGGAAGTGATGCCATCCTGATAGCAACCAGATGTGTCTGCGTTACTGCTTCACGGCACTGACCCACTGTGCTTTCCTACTCTGCCTTCTGAGTCCAGCTTGGAAGTCACCACCACCAGGAAGGACCCCCCAGGCCCCCAAATCCAGATCAGCTCTGTGCTGCTCGGTGCCTGTATGTTCCCGCATCACACAATCTGTGAAACCAGATGTGCAGACATCCTCAGCAGCTGTGCCCCTCTGCATCCAGCCTGGACATGTCTGGGCCTGGACTGCGCCTCCTGCAAGCTATGGGACTCACCAGGCAGGGGGACCCCCCCGCAATGCCCACCTTGCAGGTTGGGCGCCTGCCTGCACTGCGTTCCTCCCCTGGATACTGAACCTGACTCTCACCCACAGCATGATGCCCGTGCCACACAGGAGGGCAGACGTCCCTCCTGGGATCCACACAGGGTGAACTTGTGTGCAGTATGCACATGGCTCCAAAGCCCCTGCCATCTCCCCACTAGCCCCATGTCTTCGGACCTGCCTGCTCCAGGATGTGGGACAAAGACCTGAGACATGTCTGACTCCACCAAGCACAGGAGCCTCGGGCCGAACACCCTTACAACCTTGGCTCCCTCAACCAGGCAGTGGGGGCCATGGGAGGGGTCAGCCAATAAACCCACCCACTTGGGACGCCCCTGATTCCAGGTACCTAGTTACTGCACTTCCAAAAACTGAAACTAAGAAAATAATCCAACCCAAAATAATCCAAACACCCCTGGCAGGAAGAGTCCACCAGAGAAAAATGGCAGAAGGGCACTGATTATCTCTGGATCGCGGGAAAATCAAAACTTCTTGCCACTTTCTATCTGTATTTCTACTTTTCATTAAGAGCATATCATATATTTAAAAGTCAATGTGTTTTTATTGGTAGAATGGACAAGATGGATTCCAGTTCTAAAATGTCACACTTCTCTTTACTCATCCCTGCTTCAGATTCCAGAAGGAACCCCGAAGGTCCATTCCCCCTGGTTCTGCCCTTCTCCCAAAGAGCTGTCCCTCGAGAGCAGCTGGGATTTACGTCTTGCTAACTGCAGCCGAAGGGCTTACCAGCTCTCTCCAATATCTTCAAATTCATCCAAATCCACTTTCCTTGTACAAGTGAGTGCCTGCCACATGTAGCTCCTAGGAATGTCCCAAATCCAGTCCATGATCGGATATTCTGAGCCCATTCCTGAGCAGAACATAGCACCCATACTGCTGTGGGTTGTGTCCTAACCACAGGGATGACGGGGAACACTTTGTCTGGTGGCACAGAGCACCCCTGGTGCTACAGGAGCTTTCCATCTGCCAGGACAGAGGTTCCTGCAGCTACAGCTTCCTGTGTCACCACAGCAAAAACCAGGCTGCTTCCACGGAGGGACCTCCATTGTCCTACAACCCAAAATACACACGTACGCACATGGGCACACAAATGCACAAGAAAATGAGGGATGGAGACAGAGCCAGGGGTAGGGAAAGAAGAGGCAAAAAGAAGGGGGGCTTGGAAGGAGATGCCAGACCTGACTCTAGGGCGTCCTGTAGCAGGAAGGGCAAGTAGGGGGCAGAAGCTGTCCAGTGGGGTGCTGAGCTGGCACTGGGGCACTCACGGTTGAGGGGGAGCAGCAGCAGAACCATATTCCAGCCTTTGAGACATGGGGGTCTTCTGTGATCACCCGCTTACCCTGATCACCCATCATCACCACCATCACCACCACGACCATCACCACCACCATCACCATCACTGATCATTGCTATCACCATGATCATCACCATTATCACCATCATCATCATCGTCACCATCATGATCATCAACCATCACCATCAACTATCATTAACCACCATCATCACCAACATCACTACCAACAACATCATCATCACCATCATCACCATTACCAACATCATTATCACCATCATCAGTGTCATTACCAGCATCACCATCGTCCTCACCTCCACCATCATCATGATCATCCACAGATTAACAACATGATTATCACCCCCACCATCACCACCATGATCATCGACCATCACCAACATCAACTATCATTAACCATCATCATCACCATCATCATACCATCACCATCACCACCATCATCATCAGCATCATCACCGTCATCACCATCACCTTCAACACCATCATCATTGCCATCATCACCGTCATCACCGTCATCATCACCATCACCGTCATCAACTATCATTAACCATCATCATCACCATCATCAATCACCACCATCATCATCGCCATCACCATCACCTTCAATACCATCATCATTGCCATCATCACCGTCATCACCGTCATCATCACCATCACCGTCATCACCATCACCGTCATCACCATCACCGTCATCACCATCACCACCATCATCATTGCCATCATCATCACCACCACCATCATCGCCATCATCACCGTCATCACCATCACCTTCAACACCATCATCGCCATCATCACCGTCATCATCACCATCACCGTCATCACCATCACCACCATCATCATTGCCATCATCACCGTCATCATCACTGTCATCACCGTTATCACCATTCATCACCATCACCGTCATCAACTATCATTAACCATCATCATCACCATCATCATACCATCACCACCATCATCATCACCATCATCACCTTCAACACCATCATCATTGCCATCATCACCGTCATCACCGTCATCATCACCATCACCGTCATCACCATCACCGTCATCACCATCACCACCATCATCATTGCCATCATCACCGTCATCATCACTGTCATCACCGTTATCACCATCACCTTCAACACCATCATCGCCATCATCACCGTCATCATCACCATCATCGTCATCATCATCACCGTCATCACCATCACCTTCAACACCATCATCGCCGTCATCACCGTCATCACCGTCATCATCACCATCACCGTCATCAACTATCATTAACCATCATCATCACCATCATCATACCATCACCACCATCATCATCACCATCATCACCTTCAACACCATCATCATTGCCATCATCACCGTCATCACCGTCATCATCACCATCACCGTCAATCACCATCACCGTCATCACCATCACCACCATCATCATTGCCATCATCACCGTCATCATCACTGTCATCACCGTTATCACCATCACCTTCAACACCACATCACGATCATCCACATGATTATCAACATGATTACCACCATCACAACCAGGTCCAGAAATGGCAGCTTTTGGCCAATGTGGCTCTGAAGCCATTCCTGAGAGACCAGCCCTTCCCAGCTCACAGTTTCCATGGCTTCTGGGCACCTGAAGCCACCACCTCACCATCCCTCAGAACCCTGCAAAGGTCCCTCAGGGGATAGAAGTCAGAGAGATGGGCACTACCTGCTAACAGAGACTCCAGACTGGACACAGCCCGTGGCTGCTGGACACCCTGGCACCACCGGCCCCCAGAGAGGACAACTGTCACCTGGCAAAGCGACCTTGCTGCCCGACTCAGGCAGGGCTGATATTGCACCTGCATGGCCACCTCCATCAGATGGACAATTAGGAAGTCAGTGACCCAGTGCCTCTGACCCCATGCATCACAATTCCCCCCAAGCCACACCGAGAAGCGACAGCTACTCGGGACCAGGCTGGGCCCACAGACCCAGCCTCCACCATGTCTGCACTGGGCGCCTGTCAGTGCCAGGCCTGTGTGGGGCATCTAATGATGCACGGCCACGAATAAGGCCCAGTGAGGAGGAGGACACACACGGTCCTCCAGATCCGGCCATCATCTGTGTCCGAAATGCACAGGTGATGGTGCCCGTGTCAGCAACAGTAATTTTCTGTAACATCCGTGTGGAAACAAAGACGGTCCCAGAAAATGGTGAGCCCTGCGGTCAGGACACAGTGAGCAACCCACACAAAACAGCCATGATGATAAAAGGTAAGGGGAATAAAAGGACTCTGTCGGCCTCAGAAGAGAGGCGAGCATTACACCTGCACCAGACACCTGTCCACACCTGCTAGTTCTGGAAGATCCACGGGACTGAGAGCATACACTGTGGGCACGGGCTTGGGGAGTCACCCGCAGGCGAACTCCTGGACGGGGTCCCCAGGGTCAGCCTCCATGGAGCTGTGAGCGAGCACAGACCCCCCGACGGGCTGTGTGCAATGGCATACACACTCACGGGGCCTCAGAGGTGAGCACGGCCGCTCTCGCCAGCACTCTCCCTGACAACTTAGACTCAGAGCATTAGTGCCAGCAACGGGGATCCATCCCGTGCGTCGGAGCCCACGCCGAGGAACACGACACAACCATCTAAGAGAACGAGGCCACTTGGCAAGCACCGTTCTAGAAAGAGCTTCAGGAAATACTGCTAATACAGCCCACCTGAGAGCAGCTTTAATAGCCTGTTCTCCCGTGTGCGTGTGTTCCTGGGGAGGGCAGGAGAAACGCACCAGGCAGAGAACACGGTTGGCTGCTGGGGGCACCACGGGGTCACTGGGGAAGGCGTCACAACACACCGCCTGTACCTTTCAAAGTGTGGGCAATGCAAGGTGTCCCCTACTCGAAGATATCATGTACACACACACACACACACACCTTCACCAGATTAGAAACAGAGCAGACGTGCTTCCCCACAACAGGGACAGGGGTGGCCCCAGGGGATGCCAAAGACTCCATTCAACTCCCAGAGCCGGACAATAGCCTCTGCTCCAAACCCAGTGGCGGATGCCCCAGACCACACCTGTGCTGCTGCTGGGACCCCACCGAGACTGCCATCGGGTCAGGAGGGGCCCTGCCCAGGCACACACCCCCAGCTTTGGACTGTCCCTGCAGGACGTGGCCACTCTAAGCTCCAGCCTCCCCAGGGCTCCCGACCCACCCGCCAGTCCCTGGGCTGTCACGGTCCCCAACATGGTGACACGCCAGCTGGGACAGCCATGGAGGGCCCAAAGCCCAGGGACTGCAGAGCACCGAGACAGACCCCACGGTAACCTGCAGCTCTCGTTAACACAGGTGCCTCGATGTCGGCTCACCGCCGTGACCGATGCACCCGGCACTTAGAGAAGTTCATCACGGGGACGCGGCGGCGAGGGGAGGGCATGTGGGGAGCGTCTGGACCTCCTGCTCAATTTTCTTCTAACCTTCAGCTGCCCTTAAAAAAGCCTGCAATTTTTTAAAATGATAATATATGAACACAGTTCTTGCCCTTTGATGCAACTGAGAACGTGCCTTATTGTTTTCACTTACCACGTAAAACTTACCACGTTCACCACTCCTAAGCGTAAAGCTCAGTGGCATCGGGCATATCTGCGTTGTGCCACCGACACAGCCATCGGCCTCTGGAACCTCATCATCTTCCCGAATGGAAGCCCCTTCACCAGGAAACACGACCTCCCCATCCCCTCCCCCCAGCCGCCGGGAAACCCCATCCGACCTCCAACTCCATGACCTGACCACCCAGGTCCCTCACGTGAGTGGAACCATCCAGCACTTATCCCCTCGTGTCTGAACTTTCACTCACCACACGGCCCGCGGGCCGTCGGCGCTGTGGCGGGTGTCAGACGCCCTTCCTCTTTAAGCCGGGATCCTGCCCACGTTCCAGCGACACGCGCGTTGCCCTCCACTCGCCTGTCAGTGGACACCCTGGAGATGCCCTCTCAGGACTCGGGGAGGCTGTTCCCTGGGCACACACGGGGCCCCGAGCCTGCAGGGACCAGGAAGGAACACACCCTCGGCCCCCCAAGCCCTCATCCCCTCCGCCGCCCCTCACCTTCTCTGAAACGACTCCATCTCGGGAACTTTCAGGAAACCAGCATGTTGTTTTTAATTAGATGAAAAAAATCCTACTGACACAACCACCCTCATTTTCACAGATTAGTGAGTTTAGCAGGTCCTTGTGCTCACTCCCTTGTTAAACCGTGAAACGCAGGCGCTGCCGCCAAGATACGTTTCAAAAGCCTTGGAACGCATCTGCTGAACACAAAAGTTAAGATTTAAACATAATGCCACTAATTCCCCTGGAATCAAGCTTGAGTACGGCAGGAAGGGAGATAATGAACAGACCGTAAGAACCACGAGGAAAGTTGCGTAATCATACTTAATGATTTTGTTTGCATAATCTTGCCACTTAATAAGGCTACCACATAGCACGTACCAGAAGTTTTAATTTATTTGGCTTGGAACTCGGCTGTCGTTGGAGACAGTCTCTGTTCTCAAAGGATTAGACCCGAGGAAGCTGGCCAGACACACAGGCCAATTCACCAGCTCCCGGGACCCTCCTCGGCCCCAGAGGCTCGAGGCGGGTGCTAGACCCCGTCAACTTTGGGCAGCAGCGCACCGTGCCGGTGAGCCCAATGCCCGTCCCCGAGCGTGTCACTTCTCGTCCCCGGCACTGGGGCAGTCTCGGCGGACCACACTTGGCCTGCCTTGGCCAGGACAGCAGCTTCGGGCTCCCCCGCCCATTAAGGATCTCGTCACTGCTGGGGGCATGCTGGGCCACCAAGCAGGTGCACGCATCGCTTTCCCCAGCCTCGTGTGTCCGGCAACAGCAGCCCTGCGGCCAGTCCCACACACTCCGGCTGGTGCTAACAGTGGGACGGTGATCACCTCCGTCCACCCCCCGGGGCCTGGAGGAACAAAGGGAGCCAGGGGGCGATCATTTTGAGAGCAGGGAGTCCCCCAGAACTTCGAGCTGGTCTCCTCATGGGGTCCCGGGGTCGTGCTTCTGCCCGAGAAGGCATACGGAGAATTCCTCCGCATTGGGGGCAGTGAGGGCTGGAGACGTGGGCACGCAGCTGGAAGACTGTCCAGGGCCCCGATGCCAAAGGAAGACTGGTGCTCACCACTGCACCGGATCACGGGCTCAAGGAAGCACCTCCAGACCCACCGACGGACACACGGGGCTTCACCTGCCCAGAGCGGATGCGTACGGCTCACCCGGAGAGTCTCCGAGCGCTAGCAGCGTTGCCAGCAAGCCAAGGCTGTGCTCACGGCGCTCGGGGGCCAAAGGGCTCCTCCGGACAGAAAGGGTATGTCTAGGGTGGGAACTCTGCTCCACCTGCCACGTCCGCCCCAAGGCTTAGAGTCACGCTGGACCAAGGTTCCCTGGGCATGGTGGCCAGAGCTCCACACCGAGACGTCCATCTTCCCATTGGTCTGCACTGCGCCGTCCGCCTGGAAGCACCGCCAGGGCGCCTGGTCCGTGGTAGACAGCAGAAAGACAGAGACCACAAGCCACGGCCCAGCCCCAGACAAAGCACTACGTTCACGCTCACAGAGGAGCAGGCAGCTGATGGGAATGGGGGGACCACACAGGAGCCCGTGAATGGCCCCACAGCCCCGGGCACTGACTTGTACATGGACAGATACACGCTCAGCATGGAGAATAAACTGCTCTGGTCGCCCGTCCATCGGCCACCTTCAGGGCATCAGACACACCAAGGTCTGCATGTCCCGGGCCCTCTGTAACCCCTGAGCCTGGCCCAGTCCCAGCTGCACTCCAAGGCTGGGACAGCCCTGCCACTCCGAGCATCCCCCACGCCCCTGGCGCCCAACAGCACACATGTGCACGCATCGCTCAGGGAACAGAGAAGCTCTGAGGGCCCGAGAGGATCTGCGGGCCCTGCACGATGGCTGGGACACGAACGTTTCTCCGCGGTCTGGTAGCCAGACTCAGCCCCGGCCAGCCCCAGACCCCATCTCCAGGCTCCCCCATCCGTCCCCCCGCCCCGTGCGGGCCCCCAGGCGCCCCACACACAGCCTGGTGCACTGGAGAGACATCTGCACGCCCCCGGCCACACCAGTCTCTCAGCCTGAGAAACCATTTCCCCCGACATCCACCAACCCCACTAGCGGGGACCCACGTGACCCTGGGCGAGTCTCCCCTGCCCCGGGCCTCAACTTCCGGATCTGTAAGGTGGAGCGGTTGCACCATTCCATGTGCTTCCGCAGCCCGTATCTCAGCATCTGGGTGAGGGGTTCTGAGGCTCCTTGCTATAAACAGACCGCGGAGGCCGCCGGGGACAGGAGAGTGGGCCGATGCCTGGGCGCAAGGACTCAGGAGAACGTGGCGGGCGTCCCGCAGGTGAGGACAGTCCACGGGCCGGCCACCCCAGTCTGCTGCCTTTCTAACTGGGTCACGAGGGGACGGCTCCCCCTGTGGCTGCGGGCCGGGCCACTACTGACAGCCCCCCTCCTCGCTCAGCAAGCCCCGAGGAAGCCCCCAGACCCAGGAACCTGCTGGAGGCTCTGCAGGCACCGACCCTATGTCCTCATGGGCTCAGCCCTCCTGAGCAACCTCCCAGGATCGGCCCCAGAAAGCACCGCCAGGACCTCATGAATTCCCCCTTTGCTAAGTATTCCAGAAAATTCCATCTACACTGGAGTCCTCACCCAATACCGTGTTCCTCCCTCTGACAATCTCTGTCAAGAGCCCCTCAGAGCCCACCTGAGGGAGGGGGTCCACCTGAACACAGGGGCAGGTGGGAAGACGGGGGAGCCGCGGGGCCACTGTGGCTGGTCCAAAGGCCTCGGCCTGTGTCAGAGGACGGCCAGGCAGCAGGGCGCCCCTAAACACCCTCCACGTGCAGCTGTGACCCCTGCGTGCATGCCCTCACCTCTCCCTCACCACCAACTGCCATTGCCCTGACAGGGGAAACCGAGGCCCGGGCACACAAGGTCACATGAGAGGGGCAACGACTGTACCCAGCAGGCCACAGGAAGTGGGGCGGCTCAGTGACCAGTGGGCCGGGATGAGCTGGTCCCTGGAAGGGCGTTAGCACTGCCCCGTGCACAGGGCAGCTCAGGAGACCACCCGGGCCAGGAGACTTCTGCAGACCCCACATGAGCCCCCCACCAGGCATCGGGGGCTCAGGGCCACGGGGCTTCAGCCTCGCCCCCTCACTTGTCATGTCTGGGGACACTGCAGGACACAGGCACGGGCAAGGCATGCAGGGGGACTGACTCCTCGACGCACAGAGCCGGCCGGGCTGCCCCCCATTTCCTTCCACCAGCACGGCCCCAGCAGGCACCCCTGCCTCGGACCCCACCGTGGGGGCACAGTCCTTCCCTCGTCCTCACTCACCTGGACCCCTCCTCGGCCCATGTGTCCCATGTCCCCTCCCCAAGCAGTAAGAGGCCTCTCTCCACAGTGAGGTCCCCTCAGAACCTTCTGGAAACCTCCACGCCCCTCCCCCAGCATGGTGAGCCATCTCCAGGTGGTGACTGCATCCGGCCTGCCAGCCTGGGGGTCCGAGGCACTCGATGACAGTCTCTGGGAGCAAGAGCCCGGGGGCAGCCAGCAATCGAGCCTGGGGACCCCTCTCCCACTCCCCAAGCTTCTGGCTCTAATGCTGCTTCCCACCCAGGAGGAACTGCCTTCCCTTCTAGAACATTCCCTACAGAAAGTGGGGTACAAGCTCCCATCCACACCCTCTCAGCAGCAATGAGGGAAAAACCCAAAACACAAACATTTGCATTTTGCTCTCATTGTCAAGCCACACGCTTAATGAGAAAAAAAGTCCAGTTCAACAGGAATTTTGACACTAAGGAAAGACCAGGAATAAAAGAAGAAACACCAGAAACATTCTTAATAACCTACCAGGTAACCATCAAATTGGCAAGAGCCTATTCCCATTAGAATCAAAAACGCTTTGGGGCAGGCCAGGCTCAAATGTCAAACTGCTTTTCACAATTTTCTTTAAAAAGGAAAGAAAAACTAATTTTCAAAGGGTCATGAGCAGGCCAGGTCCCAGGTGCTCAGCGGGGGCCCCACACAGCAGGCCCCGGGGTGGCGGGGATAGACTTGAGCGTAAGGGCGTCGGCACCTCCAAACTCAGGACGCGGTGGACTCAGCAAGGAGCAGCCGGGTGCACGAGAGGCAGGAGCTGCCGTCTCCCCCCGCACCTTCCCGCCACCCACCCACAGCCCCCAGGACTGCCGTAGCACAAGGGACATGGACCGGAGCAGGGCTGGAGCTCACGGCTGGAAGGTCGGCCAGCTCGGGGCATCAGGCCAGGAGCAGGGGTGCATTTCCTTCCACCCCCAACATGATGGGCTAGCAGTGCCCCCCAAAGAACCCCAGAACGTGGCCTTATCTGGAGTCAGTGTCCTTGCAGGTACGATTAAGGCTCTTGAGATGGGATCATCCTGATTCTGGGCGGCCCTAAATCCAGTGACGATGCCCTTGCAAGAAACGAGAGGGAGACTTGGGAGGGAGGGATGACAGCCAGAAGCCAAGGAGCGCCCAGGACTGCCAGGACCACCAGAAGCAGGACAGGGGCCTGGGAGGACCGAGAGCCTCCAGGAGAAACCAGCCCTGCCCACACTGTGGTCTAGAACGTGGCCTCCACAACCAAGAGGCCACAAGCGTCTGCTGCTTGAGTGCCCCATCTGTGGTCCTTTATGCCGGAGGCCCCAGGAAGCTGACGGAGACACCTGTCCATTCTGACGTCCATCACGGAGCCCGGCGCCCCCAACTGAGAGCCTCTTTGTCCCCAGCCAGCCTGGACACCTGAGGAAGTGACCAGGATTCCTCGAGGGCATCCCCATGCCTGCAGAACCTTCCGGAGCTCCCGGCGCCATGCCAGGTCTGACCCCCGCCCACCGCCCCTACCCCTCCCACCCCCGTCCAGTGCTCCTTGGCCCAGACGACTCCCTGCACCTGGCGCTCAGTGGGTGCTCAGCTGAGATGTGTCCCACCTGCTCAGCCTCTCCCCACGACTTGCCTGCGCCCGATACCACGATCATATCCAAAGACACCCTTTCTCTCCCCTAACCAGAAAGCCTGCGCCACGGCCGCAAATGGAAGGTGACCATAAAAACAAACACACACTATTAAGATGAAAAATGCCCATCCGTGCCCTGCATCAAGCCATCTCGCGCGCGTTTAACAGCAGGACGTGCCTCACTTTGGGAACCGCTGGCTTTATGGTGGGGGTGCGTTCGGAGTTTCCGGGCTGCTCCACCCCACCCCCGACCCGGGGGAGCAGCTTCCGCCCCCACCTGCAGCTCAAAGGTCATCGCTTCCTTGGCCCAAACACCCCGACGAGAAACCACTGCAAGCATGTGTGCCGTCCAGGCCGTCCCCAAGCCGCGAGCCCCTGCACCCCTGCCCCCCGGAGCACGTGTCCCGGAGCCCCCAGCACACACGGCGTGACTCCCCACGGCTCGGCCAATGCTCCCTCTACCATCTGTGTGCGGCCCATCCGTTCCTGGGGCTGCCGTAACAAGTCACCACAAACACGGAGCTTCAAGCAACAGAAACCCATCGTCCCACAGGCCTGGAGGCTAGAGGTCCAGGCGGGCAGGGCCACACTGCCCCGGAGGCTCTTGGGGAGGCCCCTCCTGCCTCTTCCCACTCCTGGCGGCCGCGTCATCCACTGCCTCCCCCCACCATGTCTCTCATAAGGACACCTGTCATGGGATTTAGAACGGACGCTAACCCAGGATGATCTCGTCTCCAGACCCCTACCTTAATTACAGCCGCAAAGACCCTGTTTCCCACAGGTCCCGGGCAGGCACGCATGTTTGGGGCCCCCACAGCGGTGCATTTCTCACAAGTGCACACACTCGAGCCCCTGCTCCCACTCTCCGCACATTAGATCCCACCCGATCCCCCGGCTCCCCAGCACAGAGCCTTGCCTGGCATACAGCAGGCGCTGGGCATGTGCTGCAGGCATGTCTATCAAGGCTGTCATGGAGGCAACGGGTCCTGGGAGCAGGGGGCTGGGCAGGTGCCCCCCGGGGTCCGAGGGCTGGAGACAGACGTAAGGTCTCCAGAACACAGGGTCATTTAAAGCAGCGCCCGGGCTCCTCGCTCCCTGAAGCAAACCAGAGGGCCTGGCTCGCTGCTCCTGCAGCTGGAGAAGAAAGTAATGAGTTAATGAAACCTGTCTTCTCCAGGCAGAAAGGACCTTGCTTTTTTTTTTTTTTTTTTTTTTTAATGTAGGAGCCCAATGCAGGGCTTGAACTCATAACCCTGAGATCGAGACCTGAGCTGAGATCAAGAGTCGGTGCTTCACCGACTGAGCCACCCAGGCACCCCAAAGAGCGTGCATTTTAAAGGCCGAACAGCCTCCCCTAAATATACGTGGTTGGAACCCGCGGGGCCGAGGGTGGGTACGGGCAGTCTGGGGACAGGCATTCTGGCAGGGTCCTCGGGCAGCATTCCAGAGGGCAACTCACTTGAACCTGGAGCCTTCTAGAACCACCCTCCCCACCTGAGTTGGGGGCACCTGGAAGCAGGGGGCAGGGCAGAGGGAGCCCCGTCGGCACAGCCAGCTGCAGGATCCTGCCGTCAGACTCGGAGACCAAGGCCCAGAACAGTCCCCTGGCATCCAGGGGTCTCCGCTCAATCCCGGTGGCCGCACCTGAGTGCACTACAAAGTGGGGGGCTCCTGGGCAGACCGACAGCTTTGAGGATGACGGCACCCTGAGCATGCCCGTGGGCCCCCTCCTGCAGAGACACTGCCGCAGCTCGGCTTGGCTTTCCAGGATGGACACCTGTGTTCCCACGCAGAAAGGGAAAGTGACACACCTGCGGAGAGACCACGTGGCCCTTCCAGGCCCCCTCCCACCCGTCAGGAGTCCGCGGCACGCAGGGGAAGTGAAGGCCGGAGGCTGCCACCCTCCCTGCGACCAAGGTCCACCCCGTCCCAGCAGGTGAGAGCCACTGCTGCAGAGGCGGGGCCGACACTTCCTCCACAACTCAGGTGCTTTGGGAGGGATGAGTCCCAGGGGTCCAGGGCCCTGCTGCTCGGAAGGCCCGAGAGACAAGTCCAAGTGCGTGTCTGTCCTCACGCTCCCGGAACCAGCATGCATGGCGCTCAGCACCTCCTACCTACAGCGTACGTCCACCTACCGCTGGCCTCCACCATTGAGGGACAGTCAGACAAACAGAACCCAGAGTGACTCGACATCCACTCAGCAAAGGGGAACCACACACACACCCCCCTGCGGCTTAGGCAAAAAGGCTGGCGTGCCCGCGACAGTGTGTGACCACAGCGCTCTCACACCAGCCCCGCGGGAGGTGGGCCACTGCGGGCACGCACCACGCCTACTCCGTGCACACAGCCCAGGCCAGGCGCGTGACCCACATGCCTGCTGCCTGAGTCACAGGTATCAGTGCACCAAGAGCAGGCTATGGTGCCACCGTGATGCCCCACGCGGGTCGAGCCCAGGCGGGGGTCTGAGTCTCTGACACACAGGACGTCACAGCTGGAAAGGACCTATCGTTGGGGAGGACCAGTGTTCTCAGACCTCTCTGCCACAGCTAGGAGGGGCCGGGGCACGTGGGTGGACCTCCATCCCACTTCCTACAAAACTGCACAATGGGGTCCCGTGCTCTCGGGGATCATCTGGAAGAGGCTGTGGGCACTGTCAGGGTCTCGCAGCTGAGCATGGCAGATGCGGGCTGGGCACGGTGGCCTCAAGGACACCACACGACAGGGAAACCAATCCGTGTACCCCGACTTCTTCCCCGGGCTCAGTCTAGCACGCCCTGCAGGCAGTGTGGACGAGGAAAGAATGATCCGGGGAAGCCAGGATGGCCGGGAGAGATGCTCGCCCTCCTCCCCACGTCCCCTTCCAGACAGGTGGCCCCCCAGCACCGGGAAGGTGTGTCGACAGCGAGGGCCTCCCACCTCTCGGCTCAGGCCCAGCTCGGGCTGACACCAGTGAACCTCCCTCCCTGCCTGCAGCCGTGGGCCGCCCGTCAAGAGCATCTGCAGGGGGACGTCAGCAGAGTCCCCTAGCATTCAGTAACTAAGTAACGGCCAGAAAAAGCAGGTGGCTCCGGCTTTCCTGCACCTGACTCACCAGGTCTTAGAGAGGACGGCCCCTGCCGGGAAGAGCACAGCATCAGCCCAGGCTGCGGGGCAGGCCTGCGCTCGTCCCATGTCTGCGACCACCCCAGCCCGGGCTCTCAGGCCCAGCCCCCTCTTCCAGGACCCTGGCTGGGTCCCAGGGTGGACCTTCGCAGATCGGGCTTGTCCCCCACCCTCGGCCACATCCCCCCTTCTGCTGGTCCTGACGCTCCCTCCCTGTTGGGAAGCCCCCTCTGGAGAGACGGTCCTGGTGGGCCTGTCAATCCATTCAAGGAGGGGACAGACACGGGCCAGCAGTCAGCGCCCCCAGGAGGGAAGGGAGGCCTTGCCCTTCCCCACGGGACTCCCCGGAGCCAAGGCCCAGAGTCCTGGGAACGCTGGCGACCACAGCTGAGGCCTCCCATGCTGAGAGCAGCTGGGAAAGTACGCTGGCTCTCAGAGGGGCAGGGGTGGAGGTGGGCGCAGCAGGTGGCTGTGAGCACCTGCAGCGCCGTGGACGAGGTCGGCTAGCGTTCTCTTCGGTTACGAGTCTGGGCCTGGCGTTGCCCTGTGCACCGAGCCCACTCCACCATCCCGAGCACCACGCGGTCCGGCTGACATAACCAGGGGCCGTCTGCCCACGTGTGCTGGCGGATCACGCACGACTGGCAGAAACCGCACGGCTACCAGGGCCTGGCGTGGGCTTAGAGACCCATCAGTCAGGGGCCCCGCACGGCCGCCCTAAGCTTCAGCTTCTCCGACACTCTCCTCCTGCCTAGGAGGAGACGGAGGGTCCCCGCTGTCCAGTGGCCTGCCTGGTGTCACCGTGCAATCCGGTCTCCTCATCCCAAAGGCCACACACACAAGCGTGCGTGAACCAGGGCTCAGGCACAGGGTCTGCCAGGACGGCATCCAGGATGCGTGAGGACAGTGAGCGTGTGGGTGTGCGAGGAGCCCAGGCGGCTCCTGTTCGGCTTCAGGGTCCACGCAGAGAAAAGGAAACCGTGTGCACACACGCTGGTGCCTGTCCCGCTGACCTCTGACCTACCTGGGCCTCCCTCTGTGAAAGCAGCCCTTCCATAGGGTGGAACGTGGCCACGCAGGTGTTGAACCTTCCAGAGAGGCTCAGCCACGCACCATGTCGGGTATCGGGGATGGAACAGCAGAGACCTCACCTTCCACCACCCCTCGTCAGGCTAAGAGGCCGCAGGTGTGCGGGGCGTGTGCACGTGTGTGTCCGTGTGTGAGAGAGTGTACATGTAAGCAGGGGTGGGGCTGTGCCGTCCATCCCCTAGAGAGGCTGGGTCCAGGGGCGGATCAGGTCTACGCAGAAGGAGGAACTCCCAAGAACTCCGGGCTGGTCGCTGTACCAGGCGGCCACAGGGTCACCAACGTTCATCCAAAACCCACCCGAATCCATTCACTGAAACACACGTGTAGGGGCAGATGCGCGAGCACCAGCTGCGTTCCTGTGCGTGTTCACCCCACGACTCCCTTCACACACGTCACGGATGCTTAGATACCTGTTAGCTCTCCGTGAAGAAGGAGGAAAGGCGCGGCTTCCCTGCGCCCCGGTCCTGGCGCCCTCACAGAGGCGCTCTGCCCCCGAGTATGCGGCTGCATTTTTTTTTCAAGATTTTATTTATTTGACAGAGATAGAGAGACAGCCAGCGAGAGAGGGAACACAAGCAGGGGGAGTGGGAGAGGAAGAAGCAGGCTCCCAGAGGAGGAGCCTGACGTGGGGCTCGATCCCATAACGCCGGGATCACACCCTGAGCCGAAGGCAGACGCTTAACCGCTGTGCCACCCAGGCGCCCCTGCGGCTGCATTTTAAACCAGGTTCACAACAGTCGCAGGTTCCACACGCCACAGGACCTCACGGGTCAAACACACGGGAACGTTCCAGTAATCCAGCCACATGTTACTACTCACTAACACAACCACCAAGGGAGGGGACGGGGCCGTCCCGACTGCCCCCTGCACTCCTGCTGTCCCCAGACCGCGCTGCGTCCCCAGGGACGGGCACACGCTCCGACGTGCAGGCCCAGAGCGAGGTACCAGACGTCCCGGCTCAGCTCTCCCACGCCAGGCCCGGGACGGAACGAGGTGGGAGGCTGCTGCCCCGTCCGAGGGACGTCAGCCTCAGTCGGCCGCTCCGAGTGTGCCCACGTGTGCGGCCCCGACACGGGCTCCGCGGGGCCTCCATGTGCAGCCGCCGGCACCCAAGGCAGTGCTGAGCCGCGTCACGTCGGAAGCCTCCGTTCCCAGTCCTTCCTGTAACTTTGCCGGCTGTCAGACACTCAGCACTGAGATCCCATGAAGGTGAGTGTGGGCTTTATTTAGATTCTTTGTCAAGCAAGAAATGATAGGAAGTGATAAAGGAGCGGGTTATTTTTAACGCCTTTCGATCCCACCTGTCCCACAGCCACGCACACTCGCTGGGCCCTCTGGGAGTCTGCAGGAGCGCGGGGTGAGGTGCCACTCGCAGGGAGAAGTCACCAGGCCTCAGGTGAGGTCAGGGTTGTGGGGACACGGGGAGAGCGCTCGGCACCCCGGGCTGCAAGTGCCCATACATGCACCCCTGCCTCTGCGCCCCAACAGCCACGGGCACGGTCCCCGGCCCAGAGCTCCCAGGAACAGCGTCCCCACGTGCAGGACTCACACGGGGTCCACCAAGCCCTCACCAACACACGCCGGCCTCCCGCCAGCCCCCGCCCTGCTCACGGCTCGGGGATACCCGCCCTGCTAGAACTGGGAGGACCGTTTCTGATTCAGCAAATATTTCCGATGGACTCCTGGGTTCAGAAAGGTGCTGTGTTAGTCCTAAATTCTCTGTCCATTGTTTAAAATTAGCTGATGGTTGTAACAAACGTGGGAGCGCTCAGGGGTGACGGCTACTCCTGTGACCATGACAGCAATTAGTGACCAGCGCACAGAGCCACGTCCGAGAACAGGAGGCCAGTAAGGGACTGGACAGGGTCAAGCACGCCCCATCCCAGCCTCGGGCTTGCCGTTACCCTTCCCCTTCAGAGTAACTGGCTCACTCCATGTGTGAACGTTGAGTCTTGCTGCGAGCCTTCGAGCAGCTCTGGGAGCCCGGGAACTGCGGCCGCTGCCCGCCGCTCATCTCCCCGGGCGAGCACTCTGCAGGCATCGAGGGAGAGGCTGCTAACACCGTGCTCGCCCGTCCCACACGCTCCCCTGCCACCAGAAGGGCTAACACAAATGGATTTCAACCTCCCGTCCACGTGCCAGCCCCGCTCCTGCCTCCTCTGCATTCGAAAGCCCCCAAACCTCACCGCCTAAGGGGCCTGGCCAGGCTGGGCGTCAGCTCTCGCGTCTCCCTGTTTCTTTGTACTGTTCTAGTTGTTCTTCCTGTTACTCAAGCACCAACACAAAAGCCGTTAATCTGCGGGCAGGGCCGTAATCTGTGGAGTGAATGAAAGATGGGAGGAAGAGCTCCGAAGGTCTCTTGAAGAGGAAGGTGGGAAACACTGTTATAATTCCAGCTGTTTCCTCACCCCGGTGTTCTGAGACCAAACATAACTACGGAGATAAAGGAGTGGCTTCTCTCTGCCGGGCCCTGGCTCGCCATCACAGACACGCTCTGCCCCCCAAGTAAGCAGCTGTATTCCAAACCAGCTCCCGAGATCCCCAAACACACATGGGCACGCTGCAATCAGAAGCAGAACGCGGCCTCCTGCATCTCGGAGGAGGGTCAGGGTGTCCCCGGGAGCAAGCAGAGAGGCTGCCGTCCAGGCCCCAGCGCGCCCCCGCATCCCACACAAGCCACGGCACATCCAGCAGCTCTCTCTTCTGCCCTCCGGCTGCCCGAGCCAGGCAGGGCACAGTGACCAGGCCGTTCCTACAAAGGCTGGACCAGCCAGGGCTGCAATTAAGGAACCACAATGCACGTCCCTCTCTGGTCACGGCCCCATTCATCTTCCCAAACAGTGGGAGGCAGACTGGCCGGGGGACCGATCTGCCACAGAGTGACCTGCACCTGCACACAAAAGGTGAAGTGTAGAAAAACGGCTCCCCGTGTCCCCCATTCTTCATCCCTGAACACCAGATTTATGGAAACGGCTATTTAAACAACTCTTCCCCACTCGTCCGCAGACAACGAGTCCTAGCTGCCTGTGGGCCCGCCTGGCCGCCTCCCTCCCGCTGGCCCGCACGCTACTGGAGGAAAGTGGGCCGGGGCTGCAGCCTGCGAGCCCAGAACAGCCCCGTGTCTCCCACATGAGGAGGGGCAGGTCACAGGACAAGGATGTTCTCCGCTGGCCCCAGACAGCTCGTGCCACCATTTCAAGACCAACGAACAGGACTCCCAAGAAGCCTGGAGGCAAACACGGACTCCCCCAGTCTGTCTGAAGGAAACGGTGGCTTCTGAGTGCACACTTGCTCCACGGCCCCACGTCCTACCCGCCCTGTGCCTACACCGCTTTCTAGAACACCGACTCGTATGTGTCTGCTTCAAAGTAAACGCCGAGATGTTCTGTGAAGGGCTCTCAATAACCCGTCCACACAAATACTTCACTCCGTGAGCCCGATGATTCACTTAAACGTTGACTTGCCTGCCCCCGACATCTTCGAACCCAGGGATAGCAGCTCTTGCCTCCTGACCCGAAGTTACTGTCTTTAAGACTCGAGGCCTCAGGAGGCTGGTACTGTCCCCCGAAGAGCCCAGGACCGGTCAGCTCCCACGGGGCGAGTGGGAGGGAAGCATCCAGCCACACACAATCAGAGCAGCCGCCGGCTCTCGTCTCTTACTAAATCACAGCTTTGAAATCAGGGACGATCCCCTTCATCACAGAAAGTCCCCACATATGCAGGCACTTTCGACCTTGGAGAGACGCGGTGAAACTTTAACATGCTTTCCAAAACGAATGTGCCCCAAAAGGAGAGATCCGTGGGAAGAGTGAAGAACTTAACATCTGAACAAAGCTCAGCTGCCCGGGGACCCTATGGCCACTTGGTGGGTCCTCGGATCCCCTGGCAGAGGACACAACCGAGAACAGCTCTCTGGAGACTTGCCAGCACTCCGGGACCAACCAAGGCAGAACCGCCCACTCCTGAAGCAAGTCAGGTAGCCTGTGTTGGGGGGAGCTGGCCTCCAACGTCAGAGGGTACTCATCAGGCCCCTGCAGGGGAGGGCAGGCCTGCAGCCAACTCCTGGGATAGCCACCTCTCCCTTTGCGGCCCGGACCCAAATTCAAGGGAGGGAAATAGACGCTGGGCCAATGGAGGAGGTCACCCGGCCTGGGGCTGGCCTCCCACACCTACCTGCTTCCTGGGAAGCCTGCAGCAGCTCATTAATTAGGCAGGGAAGCAGCTGAATGTTGCAAATCCTTCCTTTGTAGGAACCCAGAGCTAATGAGAATCTGCTGGCATTACCCAGCCACACCAGCTCCCGACTATGCTTCTGTTCCCTGCTGGCCAGGGGGAGCGCCAGGCAGCACTGGTGGCAAGGTGCCTGAGGGCAAGGGCACCCGACAAGCATGGGCAGTGTGTGCAGCTGGGGGCCAGGAGTGCCTGGGTCTGCTGTTCTGCCAGGGCCAGCGAGACTGAGCCCCGGCTGTACCAGGACCAAGCTCCAGGACAGCCCTGTTCCTGGGCTGGGAAGTTTCCAGGAGTGCCCACCCAACCCAATCAGGACTCAGGGTGAAAGGCTCCCCTGTCCCAAAGAACCCTCCAGCCACAAAGGTCCAACCACGGATGGGTGCCTAAACCAAGTCCCAAGAACTGGACCCAAGAGCTGCTTGCTCCAGCATGCTCTGGGAGAGCAAGGGGCTGCGCACTCTGGTGGCCAAGTCCCCTTTCCCCCAGCCCGCTGGTCTCTCAATTCCGCCCCAGAAGGCAGAGTGGGGACCGGTGCACTGCACGCAGGCCTCTTGCCCTGGTTCTTGCCATTCCTCCAGCCCCGCGCCCGCCCGGGCCCGCCAGCGTGGAGCGCGGGTGCCATCTACCGAGGGCCCGCGGAGAGCCGGCGAGCGCCGCTGCCAACGGGGCCGTGTGGGACAGGGGCCCCGCACGGCAGCCTCAGCGAGGGCTGGGGCTCCGGGCGGCTCTAGGGCACCGAGGCCCCCGCGCCGCGGGTGAGCCCCGAAGGGCGCGGGAACGTCCGCGCCACGGCTCCCGGCCCGCAGTGGCGCTAAGAGCCTGGCGGAGCGCGGCGCCCGCGTGCCGCGGGGACAGCCCGGGGACCAGCCCGCGCCGGGGACAATTACCTTCTTTGAGGAACTGCGCGTGGATCACCAGGACGAGGAAGCAGCAGAGCGCGGCCCCTGCGAGTGCCCAGAGCGCCTTCGGGAG